>NW_024097129.1:0-244930 GCF_016545835.1 Crotalus tigris
CGTCTACACCCCGCGAAGGAAGAGAACCAGAAGGGAAGCTCTTCGGCTCCGCTCAAGTGCATCGGCTGTGGAGGTCGCCACAGGAGAACCGACTGCAATTTCCGCTCCGCTACCTGCCGGGCATGCGGTAAACAAGGGCACATTGCAGCTGTGTGCCTGGGCCGACGAAAGGCACAACCCCAAGAAGAACGCCTGAAGGGTACCAGATTCCCCCGCCAGAATAGGGTAGGTTTTTGCGCTTCGCGAAGAAGCATCTGTAGAACAGGCACACACAAGCCCATGAAGAAAAAGCTGTCACTCAACGTGACGCTACAAGGGGTTCCATTATCTATGGAACTAGACACAGGGTCTGCCCTGTCCATCATTTCATTGCATACATTTAGGAAGATTTGTTCCAGAAGTGGGTCTAAGGCCCAGTTAAGGCCTTCTGATATTGTCTTAACAGATTTTCAGAACTCAAGAGTGTGTGTTAAGGGGGAGGCCACCCTTAACGGGCAATACAAGAGTTTTGAAGGTCCACTAGACTTATTAGTAGTAGGGGGTGAACGAACGAGTCTCATAGGACTCGATTGGTTTGAGGCCCTGGGGATACACGTCACAGGACTCAACAGTTTACAAACACTCGACCTACAGGAAGTCTGCAAAGAATTTGCAGATGTTTTCAGCCCCAGCTGGGCACATTCAAAGGACCCCCTGTGTCCTTAAAGCTAGACCCCACTGTCACTCCCATTAGAATTAAAGCAAGAAGGTCCCTTTTGCTTTAAAGAGTAAAATTGACACTGAGTTGGATAAACTGATCCAACAAGGACTTCTGGAACCTGTTGACTCCAGTCCCTGGGAGACCCCCATTGTCACGCCGTCTAAATGCAAATGGGGACATTCGCATTTGTGCTGATTACAATGCACACTCATAGGCATTGCAGCAACATGCCTATCCTGTTTTTGTGGTCAGTCACATCCTGGCCTCTCTCAAGGGGGGGCGTGTTTTTGCAAAGCTTGACCTAGCTCAAGCATATCAACAGCTGCCTGTTGATGATGATGCTGCCATAGCTCAGACCATTGTGACCCACAGGGGAGCCTTTAAAGTAAAAAGGCTACAGTTTGGAGTAAATGTCGCTCCTGGGATTTTTCCAAAGCGTAATGGAAAACACACTACGAGGTATACATGTGTCCTGCCCCTACTTTGAGCGATGTCTTGATTGCAGGAGACTCCACACTACATTCTAGCTGGAAAGGCTTGGGCTGTCCTGTTAGATTCAGGGAATCAGGCCTCAAGCTCAGAAAAGACAAATGCAAGATCGGGGTGCCTTCTACTGAATTTCTGGGATTCAAAATTGATGCTGCTGGTATTCATCCTGCTGAATCCAAACTAACTGCTATTTTACAAGCACCCAGGCCAAAGTCTAAGGCCGAACTTCAGGCCTTCCTAGGCCTCCTGAATTTCTACAATTCTTTTCTTCCACAAAAAGCTAGTGTAGCTGAGCCTCTTCACAGGCTACTAGACAAGCAAGCAGTGTGGCAGTGGTCACAAACGCATGAGGGTTGTTTTAACAAAGTCAAGGCTTTTCTCACTTCTAACAGTGTACTTGCACATTTCAACGAGTCTCTCCCTGTGTGCATCGTTGTGATGCGTCCCCCTACGGGTTGTAGCTGTCCTGAGATCACCTCAGGTCTGATTGAACTTCAGTTTCTCATTTGGCATGCTACTCCAGAACACTGTCTTCTGCTGAGCGCAACTACGCTCAGATAGACAGGGAGGCTCTGGCTGTTGTTGCTGTAATTAAAAAATTCCATGATTTCTTGTATGGCAGGCATTTCACGGTCTTCACTGACCATAAGCCTCTGCTGGGACTGTTTACCACACGTAAACAAACTCCCCAAATCAATTCCCCTAGAATGCTTAGGTGGTCTATTTTTCTGTCTGCATATGATTTTTCCTTACTCCACAAGCCTGGGACAGAAATGGGCCATGCTGATGCTCAGTAGGTTGCCTCTGCCAGTAGTAGAAGCTGACCCCGCGCCAGCTGTCAACATTCTATCAATCCAAGCCTTGCCCGAGCTCCCTCTTAGTGCCAGGGATGTTACCGCTGAAACGGGTACAGATCACACACTTTCACATGTCCGCTCCTGGGTCCTGTCCGGGTGGCCTGAGCACTGCCCTAGTCCTGAGTTTCAGAGTTTCTGGTCCAAAAGGAACGAGCTGTCCCTTTCTCAGGGTTGTCTGCTTTGGGGAAACAGAGTTGTCATTCCCACCCCAATGAGGACTAGGGTCTTAGAATCCCTCCACGAGGGTCATCCTGGCATTGTTCGTATGAAGGCTCTTGCACGCAGCCACTTGTTGTGGCCTGCTTTAGATAAAGATATTGAGGCTAAGGTACACGCATGCCACCTGTGCCAACGATCTCGCCCAGAGATGCCCCAAGCTCCTGTGCATAGATGGGAGGAAACACAGTCCCCATGGTCTAGGTGCACATTGACTACGCTGGGCCCTTTCAGGGCCAGTTCTTCTTGGTCCTTGTTGACAGCCATTCAAAATGGCTTGAGGTTGTGCCTGTCTCATCCACCACCACTGCAAAGACTATTCAGGTACTGGGGGGATTTTTGCTGCACACGGGCTGCCAGATGTCATTGTGTCCGACAACGGCCCTCAATTCACCTCCTCCGAATTCCACGCTTTCTTACAGGCAAACCTGATTCATCATGCCACGTCTGCGCCTTTTCACCCGTCCACCAACGGTATGGCTGAACGCATGGTGCGCATCGCAAAGGACGCCTTGAAGAGACTCACCTACGGGGACTGGCATCACAGGTTGGCTGACTTTCTCCTTTCTTATCGAACCACACCGTCCACTTCTACAGGGAGAAGTCCAGCTGAACTTCGTTGGGGGCGCCAACTTACTACTAGACTTGACCGGTTGCATCCGGACAGACTGCCTTCATCTACCTCACATCCTAGGGCACCTAGACAACTACTTGTGGGTGCCCCGGTTTGGGCTCGCAATTACGGGCCTGGTCATACATGGGTCCCCGCTTCTGTGTCCAGGATCACAGGTCCTCTCTCCTACGAGGTTGCCCTGGACAACGGTCGTGTCCTGCGTCGGCACATCGACCAACTTCCGCTCTAGGCGAGACTTTTCTGCTGAGACTCCTGGGTCTTTTCCAGGGGGGGAGGGGGACCCTTTGGAGCAAAGGGAAGGCAAGAGCTACTGCCCATCTCCACGAGGGAGCCACAAACGGCTCGTCCCAGGTTTCTGCAATTGCTCCGAAAAGAAAGTCATGGAGCTTACCCACACAACAGCACTCACGCTACTCCAGCCAGGGAAGTCACCCCGGGGCATACTCACTTTCCACACACATCACACAGCACTCCAGCAACGGAGGATACCCGGGGCATCCCAACAAATCATTCCCCGCAAGAGAACTGGCACACAATTCCCAAGGTTGGCCTGACCTTACCCCAAATCCTACAGGGGGTCAAACATACACAGAGTTAGTCGAGGAACCAAGTCCCGACTACAACAACCCTAGCACAAATCAGGGAACACCTGAGTTTTGGGAAAGTACAGAAACCCACACGAGCCCGAACACAGAATGGGGTTCAGGGAATGGACAGCCTCCTGACAGGTCTTGGACTGACCTAGGAGTTCTACAGAGACGCCCAGCAGCGGCTATCACTTCAAGGGGCCTGAGGGTCTACAGCTAGGTAGGTCAACCAGGTCACAAAGTAACAGAAGCCCTGGCCTGACGAGCCCGGTGGGCAAGCAAGCAGGCCAGGCATCGGGGCACAGTCCTTTGAAGACACCAGGGCACAATAGAGAGAACAGGCTCACGCCTCCCTCCAGTCAGGGGACTTATGCCAGTAACCCAGAGCTAAGAAGGTCACAGAGAGCAAAGAAATCTCCTAAGTATCTAGAAGATTACATAACATTGCTGGCAAGGCAAAAGCCAGTAATCAGTGGGAGCACTGGGGAGCAAAATGTCATATAAAATAAATGTTGTATGTTGGTAGTAGTTTTAGCCCTGGGGGAAAGGGGTGTTATGTCCCGAGCCTTGCAAACGGCTCGGGCGTTTGCAGGCAGTCCCGGGCAGGTGCAAAGCTGCCCGGGACCAGACAGGCTGTCGCCAGCGCCGTGCGCATGCGCGGGTGCTGGCGCGGGAAAAGTAACCCATTTACCCGGGAGTTGCCTATATAAGAGGCTGCGAGGCGTTTGGGCGAGGCTGAAGCCATCTTCCTGTAAGCTGAACGCTGAATAAATGAAACTGAGAACTCCAGCTGCTTCTCGTGTCTGTTTTCCCGCCACGGACTCAACAGTCCCAGAACAGAAAGCGTCCCCTCAATCAAAGCACCACACTGAAGATTTTTCCCTTTCTAAGATTTTTCCCTTTTTCTTTGCAGGATAGGCACCGAGTCCAGCTGGGCCTACTGGCGCAAATGCAAGCATATTGTATTCACGTCTTAAATGCAGAAAGACATAAGAACTGAGACACATACACACACACACACACACACACACACACACACACACACCCCAAAGGAGAAGTGGAACTATTGCTAAAATCCAGTCTCAGAAATCAAACACAGATTTGCAAACTTTCTGTTTGCAAGAGGCCAAGATGCAACGTCAACCACAGCAACAGAAACGCATCCCGTGTATTTGTCAACACGACCCAAATCCCAATTATGAAAAAAACAAAACAAAAGGCCAAGTAAACTTTCCCCGTAGTTCAGCTCCATTACTGCATGAAAACATCCTGTTCTTTCCTTGGCGACAAATTGGATACCGTCGGTCAGCGCCTTCGTCCAAGATATTTTGGGAGCTGCCCGAGAGAATTACCGGGTGGTGCCCCATCCAAGTGGCGACCTGACCCAACCCGGTTCGGTTTTGGGGATTCGGCCAAGATGAACCAGATGGGACCACCTGCTCTGGATTAAGCTGGTCTCCAAAGAAGTTGATGAATCTCTCCTCGCACTGAGGCTGCTCCGTGCCTTGGAACTGTAGTAAAAACATTTTAAATGGACTTTTTTTTCCACAACTTTTCCACGGATGTGCACTGAATGAGCATGGGAAGGGGGGGGGTAAGCCAAACCTCTCACACAGCCCCCAGCCCTCTCTGAAGTGGGGCCCTGGTGCCTGAAAGGCAGTCAGCCGCCTGGGGTCCACGGTCCCAAGAGAAACCGGGAGCAAAGTTTGAAGGCAGGACAAGAAGCAAGGGATGGAGACTAATCAAGGAGAGAAGCAACCCAGAATAAATTTCCTGACACTTAGAACAATTAATCCGTGGAAGGACTTGCCTCCAGAGGTTGTGGGTGCTCCAACACTGGAGGCTTTTAAGAAGAGACTGGACAGCCACTTGTCTGAAAGGGTATAGGGGTCTTCTTGGGACTGGTGACTCTCCATAGACGCCAGCTAGGAAGTGTGAATGTTACTGTTTATAGAATAACAGAATTGGAAGGGACCTTGGAGGTCTTCTAGTCCAACCCGCCCCTCAAGCAGGAGAACTTATACTATTCCAGACAATTGGCTGTCCAGGCTCTACTGAAAACCTCTGGTGATAGAGCACCCAAAACATCTGGGAAGAGGAGGGCTGTGGGGTCCCTGGTGCTCTCTGAGCTTGTTAGTTTTCTTGCAGATGTTTCATTACCCAATTATGTAACACCATCAGTGCTAGAAGGGAGTGAGGTTTGTGGAGAGGAGGAGGAGGAGGAGGAGGAGGAGGAAGAGGAGGAGGAGGAGGAGGGGGAGGAGGAGGAGGACTCCTATGGGGTCTCTAGTGCTCTCTGAGCTTGTTAGTTTTCTTGCAGATGTTTCATTACCCAATTATGTAACACCATCAGTGCTAGAAGGGAGTGGGGTTTGTGGAGAGGAGGAGGAGGAGGAAGAGGAGGAGGAGGAGGAAGGCTGTAGGGTCCCTGGTCCCTCTGAGCTTGGTAGTTTTCTTGGAGACGTTTCATTACCCAACTATGTAACATCAGCAGTGCTAGAAGGGAGTGGGGCTGGTGGAGAGGAAGAGGAAGCGGAAGAGAAAAAGGAGGAGGAAAGGGAGAAGGAGGAGGAGGAGGAGAACGAGGACTATTGGGTCCTTGGTGTTCTCTGAGCTTAATTTCTTGCGGACTTTTCATGACCCAACTAGCTAACATGATCAGTGCTAGAAGGGAGTAGGATTTGCAAAGAAGAAGAAGAGGAGGAGGAGGAGGGGCAGGAGGAGGAGGAGGAGGAGGACTATTGGGGTCCTTGGTGCTCTCTGAGCTTAATTTCTTGCACACATTTCATGACCCAACTAGCTAACATGATCTGTGTTAGAAGAGATTTGCTCTCGTTTTATGTCCAAGCGGCCTGCCCTGTCGGAATCGGTGGGAGTGGTCTTGGTGGTTCCTTGACTGGGCTTTTGTTTACCATTTGATCATTTGCCTGAGTTGGGGGCTCCTTAATTGGAACACAGTTTGTTTCTTAACTGTCGGTCTAACATGGTGTTTATCTCCGTGAGTCGATGGCTGGCCAGGCGTTTTGGCTTTTTGTCCCTCAAGCTGCCTTTTCAAGAGGCAATTGGACTTCCTTGTTTTTCTCTGAAGATATTTTTTGCTTCTCAGCCGAGCATCTTCATAAGCTTTTGGCTTTTTGACAGTCTCTTGAACGTATATAAGCGTTGTTTATCTCTATGTGCCTGTTAATGGCCAATTTGTAAAGAAACAAACAAACAGAAACAGAGACTTTGATTGGTTGATTAGGGATTGATTATGTACCAATGAGTCTTTCTCGCCTCCTAGATTAGATTTTATCCAAGACTATCTCCTCCTAATCTAGACATTCGGTCTTCCAAGGGTGCTCCCATCACTTCAGTAAGCGAGCCTGTCCCCTAGCTCCGCGCATCCTCTTCTTCTCTTTCCGGTTGAGATTTACAAGGAGTAGAGCAGAATAACAGAACAGAATAACAGAGTTGGAAGGGATCTTGGAGGTCTTCTAGTCCAACCCCCTGCTAGGCCTGGAAAACCTATACCAGGGGTAGGCAACCTTGGCTCTTTTATGACTCATGGACTTCAACTCTCAGAATTCTAGATCAGCTTGGATGGCTCAGGAATTCTGGGAGTTGAAGTCCACGAGTCATAAAAGAGCCAAGGTTGCCTACCCCTGACCTATACCGTTTCAGACAAGTGGTTGTCCAATCTGTTCTTTAAAAATTCCAGTGTTGGAGCATTCACAACTTCTGGAGCCAGGTTCCATTCCACTGGTTAATTGTTCTGATTGTCAGGAAGTTTCTCCTTAGTTCTAGGTTGCTTCTCTCCTTGGTTAGTTTCCGTCCGTTACTTCTTGTCCTGCCTTCAGGAGAATAGCTTGACTCCCTCTTCTTTGGGGCAGCCCTTGAGAAATTGGAGCACTGCTATCATGCCACCCCTCGTCCTTCTCTTCATTAAACTAGACATACCCAAATCCTGTAACTATTCTTTGTATGTTTTGGTCTCCAGGCCTTTAATCATCTTAATTGCTCTTAGTTGCTCTTTGCACTTTTTCCAAAGTCACAAAATCTATTTTGTAATGTGGTGACCAAAACTGGATGCAGCTATTATGTCGCACCTAGTCCTTTTCACTAAACTAGTCATACCCCAATTCCAGCAACTGTTCTTCATATATTTTAGCCTCCGGATCCCTGATCATCTTAATTGCTCTTCTCTGCCCTCTTTCTAAGTTCTTTAGAGTGACCTTAGGAATATAATCCTATCCAAATAGTACTTTAAACTCATTGTAGAAATCAAGTCAAGAATCAATAATTAGCAAAGGCAACCAGCAGGATAAGAACTGTCAATCAGAATAAAGAATAAATGAGGGTTTCCCTTCCAGTTTGGAACAGTCTCTCCCTATTTGAACAGGTTGAGCAACATGTAAATTTGTAAAGCCCTACGTCCTCTGTCAAAAGAAACTTAAACTTTAGATGTGATCGTTTTAGTCCCGGGGCAAAAATTCTAGTCCATACATGGTTTTTAGGTTAAACGAAATGCAGGATCCGCGTTGTTTGTTAAAAGTTATTTTTTGACATTCGTGCATACTCTCATAACTCGGCTTGCCAATCTTCTAAAGAAGGAATTATGTATATTTTACTTACACACACACACACACACACACACACACACACACACACACACACAGGATAAAGTCTCTTAGCAGCTGTACCCAGCCAAGTGCACAGGCTTTGTAGAAAGGTAAAGCTTAATAATGCTAAACAGAAAGACAGGTTTTTGAGACACACACACACGCACGCACACACAGATACAAACACAAAACACACACCAGGGACTTCTCTGGCTAGATCAGTATCTCCCCCACCCCCGTCCCCCAAACCACTTCTCAACGGTGTCCCCTTCCATCAAGACACCCGCTCTACGAGTGGTAGAGCCAAAACCAGAACTTTTCCTATTAGGTATAACCACGCAAAAATACGACAAAGGCGTACTTTATTTACACATTCTAATGATTTCCAGACTGGTTTTTGCTCAGAATTGGGGGAATAAAGGAATTCCAATGGAAGAAGAGATCCTGTATAAAATCCTTTCATGTGCTGAGATGGACAGGCTTACAATGATTATGAAGGACAAGACAGAACTCAAATACTTTGAAATCTGGGACAAATTTTACCATTGGTATGAATTAAGGACAACTGCTCGGATCTCAAGTTAATGATAGGATTGAACTATATATATATATATATATATATATATATATATATATATATATATATATATATATATATATATATATATGTAGGTCTTGGGTTGTTCGGGTTTTCTCCCACGTAAAATTGGAAGTGTCTTGGCGACGTTTCGACGAAGTCCCATTCGTCATCTTCAGGCTGGTGCTTTCAGCTTCGTGCCTCCCATTGTTCAATCTGGGTAACCGTATTGATCTTTTCAGCAAATAAATTTGCTCTGCCTTGGATTTTTTTTATAGCCTGACTTCCTGCCGTGTTGCCTGTTCACTTTTGACGAGCACAGAGTGACGCTGTGATCTGCCCAATACGTGAAAATTAATAATAAAGTTGGAAGGGACCTTGGAGGTCATCTTCTCCTTAGTTTCTAGATTGCTTCTCTCCTTGATTAGTTTCCATCTGATGCTTCTTGCCTGGCTTTCAGGGGCTTTGGAGAATAGCTTGACTCCCTCTTCTTTGGGGCAGCCCCTGAGATATTGGAAGACTTGCTATCCTGTCCCCCCTCGTCCTTCTCTTCATTAAACTAGACATCCCCAATTCCAGCAACCATTCCTTGTATATTTCAGCCTCCAGTCCCCTGATCCTCTTTGTTGCTCTTCTCTGTACTCTTTCCAGAGTCTCAACCTCTTTTTTACATCGTGGTGACCAAAACTGGATGCCGTATTCCAAGTGTGGCCTTACCAAGGCATTGTAGAGTGGTATTAACACTTCACGTGATCTTGATTCTATCCCTCTATCCCTTTTAATTGTATCACAAATAAAAAACTTTTTAAAAAAAGACATCCGCTCTAACCCTTACAGACGTGGCAAGCTTGCTGAGGATAATGTGCGAATGGCACAAAAGACCACATGGGAGCGCCCCCCACACACACACACACCTCCTCCCCACCACCAGCCTTAACTCTCTCTCTCTCTCCATTGGCGGTTTCAGCCAGTCTGTTTCCTTGGACTGGGCAGCTTCCTGCGGGCGGGAAGACCACCCGAGGCGCCCAAGGGGAAGACCCCCTCCCCGCCCCCGGTTGGCTCTACCTCGCCCCTCGCCCCGCGGCGCTCCAAGGGCAGGCAAGGGCAAGCCCGGAGGGTCCGGAGCCGCTGCTGCTGGTGCTGGTACTGGCGGTGGGCGCAGCGCCTGGGACCCTCGGCGCCAGGCTGCTCCAGCTGGGCGCAGAGCCTCGTCGGCCGGAACAGCCCCGCGCAGCTTTGGCCCAGCTGCTCGGCCGGCCAGGCGCAGCGCTCCAAAAGAAGCAGGGGGCAAAATACAGCCGGGGTCGGCTGGCCCAGAGGGGAAGCCTGGCGTGGGAGGGGGAGAGGAGGAATAGAATAATATCATGGAATAATAAGAGCTGGAAGGGACCTTGGAGGTCTTCTAGTCCAGCCCCCTGCTCAGGCAGGAGACCTTGTACCATTCGAGAGAAGTGACTTCCAGTCTCTTCTTAAAACTTCCAGTGATGGAGCATCCACAACTTCTGGAGGGCAAGCTGCTCCATTGGTGAATTGTTCTCACTGTCAGGAAGTTTCTCCTTAGTTCTAGGTTACTTCTCTCCTTGATTAGTTTCCATCCGTTGCTTCTCATCCTGCCTTCAGGTGCTTTGGAGAATAGCTTGACTCCCTCTTCTTTGGGGCAGCCCCTGAGATATTGGAAAGCTGCTATCATGTCCCCCCCACACACACACATCGTCTTCTTTGGGGCAGCCCCCTACCCCAATACTGGACTACTGCTATCATCTATCTCCCCTACTCCTTCTCTTTTGTTAAACATAACTAAGTTGCCTCCTAACTCTGTGGGGGTAAAAACATCATGGAGCATCTTCAAAAACATTTCCAGCTCTGAGGCTGGGCAGAGAAGAGCAACAAAGAAGATCAGGGGCCTGCAGGCTGAAACATACAAAGACCGGTTGCTGGAACTGGGGATGTCTAGTTTAATGAAGAGAAGGACGAGGGGGGACAGGATAGCAGCCTTGCAGTCTTTGAGGGGCTGCCACGGAGAGGAGGGGGGGGGAGGTCAACCTATTTTCCAAAGCACCTGAAAGCCAGACAAGGAACAGGGGATAGGAACTGATCAAGGAGACATTCAGCCTGGAAACAAGGAGACATTTCCTGACAGGGAGGACAATCCACCAATGGAACAGCTTGCCACCAGAAGTTGTGGATGCTCCATCACTGGAGGCTTTTAAGAAGAGACTGGACAGCCACTTGTCTGAAATGGTATAGTATTTGCTGCCTGAGCAGGGGGTTGGACTAGATGACCTCCAAGGTCCCTTCCAACTCTGTTCTGTTATTCTGTTTAAAAGCAGCTCAAAAGTTGGTACTACCAGTGCCTTCCCCTCCCCAATTCCTATCCTGTGACTTCTTCTCCCCCATCATCATCATCATCATCATCATCATCATCATCATAAGTTGGAAGAGACCTTGGAGGTCATCTAGTCCAACCCCCTGCTCAGGCAGGAAACCCTATACCATTTCAGACAAATGGCTGTCCAGTCTCTTCTTAAAAACTTCCAGCGTTGGAGCATTTGCCACTTCTGGAGGCAGGTGGTTCCACTGGTTAATTGTTCTCACTGTCAGGAAGTTTCTCCTTAGTTCTAGGTTGCTTCTCTCCTTGATTAGTTTCCACCCGTTGCTTCTTGTCCTGCCTTCAGGGGCTTTGGAGAATAGCTTGACTCCCTCTTCTTTGGGGCAGCCCCTGAGGTACTGGAACACTGCTATCCTCTCCCCACTCATCCTTCTGTTCATTAGACTGGACATCCCCAATTCCAGCAGCCGTTCCTTGTATGTTTCCCACCCAGAACATGACATGAGCGTGGGACATGAGCGGCTTTGGTATGTCCCACCGGTGGATTCTACATTCATCATGCTGGAGAAGGGGCGTTGTCTTACCTGAACGCCTTTTCTCAGCATGATGATGTAGAATCCACACCCTCCCTTCACGGCAGTCTAGGCAGGTGTCATGGTAATTGGAGCCATTGCGTTGGACTTCGTCACGGATGCTTCGCCTCGTCAATAACTGGGAAGACGCACCCAGAGGGAGGCATGGCGGACGCCTTGGCCAATGTGGAGCAACTAAGATTATCTCCGCCCGTTCCTGAATCAGTTTGCAGATGGTTGCCTATATCAACGGAAGGGGTCCACAGTTGCCTGTATCAACGGAAGCTAGTCCACAGTGGATCTTCTGCTTATTCAGCCCCCAGAGTCACACGGCTCCTTTACATGATGCCCCGCTGGGAGTTGGGGGCACTCCAGCTGTCTTCCCCACTCCCCACTCGGCTGGAAGGGAATCAGGGCATCCCCGTGGCCTTGGGAGCTGGACTCCTGCACCCCAAGTGGCCTCCCTTCCTCCCTGCTTCTCCATCCAGGCCCAGCTGAGTTGCCTTCCGTCCTCCCCCCTCCCCACTCAAAGAAAGTGGGCACTCCCGCTTCTCCATCCTCGGAGCACTAAGGCCTATTTTGGGAAGGCCCAACAGCACACGCCAAGCACAAGGCGACGGCGCCCGTGACATTTACAAGGTGATGGCATGATGGGTCTTGTCTGGAGAGAAGTGGGAACAGGCGGTCAGCGGCTGTGGCCTTTGTCTCCCCAAAGCTGGCAGGAAGCAAGATGGCCTTTGGCTACTGACAGCCCTCCCCTCACTGTCACCCCGTGAAAATCCTGCATGGTTTGTTTCACACCTCTCCCTTCTCCCCCCCCCCAGCATAAAACAGAAGCAAAAGCGTCCCGTTTGTATGCCAGTTACTGGCTGGCCTGTCTGCATGGAAGAAGTTGGGAGGAGGATGGGACCTGTAGTCTATGCCCCTCGCCATGGTTGGGGGCAGCTGCTGTCCTAGCCCATTGGAGATGCCAAATGGCTAACGGGATGGCAGCCCTTTCTTGGGTATGTCTAGTTTAACGAAGAGAAGGACCAGGGGGGACATGATAACAGTGTTCCAATATCTCAGGGGCTGCCCCGAAGAAGAGGGAGTCAAGCTGTTCTCCAAAGCACCTGAAGGCAGGACAAGAAGCAACGGATGGAAACTCATCAAGGAGAGAAGCAACCTAGAACTAAGGAGAAACTTCCTGACAGGGAGAACAATTAACTAGTGGAACAACCTGCCTCCAGAAGTAGTGAATGCTCCAACACTGGAAGTTTTTAAGAAGAGACTGGACAGCCATTTGTCTGAAATGGTATAGGGTTTCCTGCCTGAGCAGGGGGTTGGACTAGATGTCCTCCAAGGTCCCTTCCCACATGATGATGATGATGATGATGATGATGATGATGCTAGGAGGCTCAGTGGGTTTAACTCTGGTTAAACTTTGGGCAGGAGACCACCAGGTAAAGCCAGGCTTATTGGCTCGAAGAAGGCCGGAAGAAAGCCCGGCTGTTTTGCTGCCAAGAACATGGCACAGAATCCTTGGCAGAGACAAGATTAATGGGAAGGGGCTTTTCTGCTGAGGGACCCCCTGGCAAGCAACTTTTGCAACACATTTGTCTGGCCGGGAGACAGGCTTTGATCTGTTCAGACTTTAGAGGCCGAGGCAAACCTGTTACGCCAGTTCTTTGCCATTTATTCCAGCTGCCACTCCAGCTCTGGAGCCAGTTCAAACTGGCGGTTGGCACGGCCTTGTCCTGCCAGTAGCTAGCCGGCCCTGGCCAGAGAAATTGGCCCTCTGCAAGGGGAGAGGTCCCCCACCCACCCACCCCCCGCCCCCATTTATGGACTCAATCGATCTTTTCAGCTGTCTCTGAATCGCCTTTTATAATAACTCAGAGGATTTTAAGTCTTTGCCACCGCCTAGTTTACATGGTGTTTTTTTTTTATTTTGCATATGTTTTTATTCAGACTGTCCTTATTTATTTATTTTTTTAAGGAGAAATTTCGAGGGCCTTTTTATTGTACAGTACTGTCCATGGCCCGGAGTGTTTTGGCTCCTGGGCAGTTTTAAACATTTCCATCAATAAAATTAAAGCGAGAGGCGAACGTTGCCTTCTGGCGGTCCCTCTTGGTATGGACCCCGGTTACTTTGGCCTTCTCTTCCATCCACCCCCAAAACAACCCAGTCCATTGGGTTGTCTGTACGGTCCACCTGTGCCTACAGGAAAGGAGGGTGTGTGTGTGTGTGTGTGTGTGTGTGTGAGAGAGAGAGAGAGAGAGAGAGAGGGATTCCATAAGATAAAAATCCTTGCTTGAAAATGATGGGATTTGATTTGCGGAGCCTTCTCCCTGATGACTTAGAGATCAACTTCATAAAAAGAACCCTTGCTGGATTCCTGTATTAATAATAATAATATTAATAGTAATAATAATAATAATAGTAATAATAATAATAGTAGTAGTTGGAAGGGACCTTGGAGGTCATCTGCTCCAGCCCCCTGCTCAGGCAGGAAACCCTATACCATTTCGGACAAAGGGCTGTCCAGTCTCTTCTTAAAAACCTCCAGTGTTGGAGCATTCACCGCTTCCAGAGGCAGGTTGTTCCGCTGGTTAATTGTTCTCACTGTCAGGAAGTTTCTCCTCAGTTCTAGGTTGCTTCTCTCCTTGATGAGTTTCCATCCGTTGCTTCTTGTCCTGCCTTCAGGTGCTTTGGAGAACGGCTTGACTGCCTCTTCTTTGGGGCAGCCCCTGAGAGATTGGAAGACTGCTATCCTGTCCCCCCTCGTCCTTCTCTTCATTAAATCAAGCTTTCCTGCAAACACCTGAAAAGCCCATCTATTTTTGTACAGCAAAGATATACACTTCACAAGACTTCCGATGCAACGTGGGAACAATCTTTGGGTTTTTTTTTTCCCTTCAATCTTGGCAATTTAAAGAAGGGTGGACTTCAACTCCCAGAATTCCCCAGTGGGGGGTTGAAGTCCACCCCTCTTAAAGTTGCCAAGATTAAAAAGCACGGATCCAATAGAAAAGCCACTCCTTTTTTTTAGCCAGGAGGACTAGGATCTTACTTTTTGAAAGATCTTGACTGTAGAAGCGAAAATGAGCCCTCTTAAGGGATCTGTGTTGGGGCAGTGACTCTGTAAACCGCTTAGAGAGAGGACTGTAAAAGCAGCGTGAAGCGGTATATAAGTCTAAGGGCTCTTGCTATTCTCTCCTTCTCCCTCCTTCCCTTCCTCTCTCCTTCCTTCGCCCCCCTTTCTTTCTACCTTTCTTTTCTTTCCTTCCCTCTACTCTCTCCTTGCTTCCCTTCTTTTTCTCCATTTTTTTCCTTCTCTCCTGCTCCCTCCATCTAATAATAATAATGATGATGATAAAGTTGGAAGGGACCTTGGAGGTCATCTAGTCCAACCCCCTCCTCAGGCAGGAAACCCTAGACCATTTCAGACAAATGGCTGTCCAGTTTCTTCTTAAAAACTTCCAGTGTTGGAGCATTCACCGCTTCTGGAGGCAGGTGGTTCCACTGGTTCATTGTTCTCCCTGTCAGGAAGTTTCTCCTTAGTTCCAGGTTGCTTCTCTCCTTGATTAGTTTCCACCCGTTGCTTCTTGTCCTGCCTTCAGGCGCTTTGGAGAATATTTCCCTTCTCTTTTTCTCTCCCTCTTCTTTCCTCTCCTTCCTTCTTCCCTCCTTTTTCTTCCTTCCTTCCTTCCTCTTGTAAGAGCCATGGTGGCGCAGTGGTTAGAGTGTAGCATTGCAAGCTGACCCTGCTCACTGCCAGCAGTTCGATCCTCTCACCGGCTCAAGGTCGATTCAGCTTTCCGTCCTTCCGAGTCAGTAAAATGAGGAGCCAGGCTGTTGGGGGCAAATAGGCTGACTCTGTAAACCGCTTAGAGAGGGGTGTGAAAGCGTATCTGGCATCTTTTCTGAGTCAAAAATTCGATTAAAATGCAAAAGCTTTCGTGAGTGGCAACCCATGATCTTGGGCTCTTGTGGACTAACCCCGTTCTCTCCTCCAATGACTGGGTCACAGCATCCTTGCCCTGCAAAGGAGACCCTGCATCCTTTGGCCCCTTAATTGTAGGTCTGGTGCTTCGTCCAGCCCCTGGGCAGAACCCACAAGGAGGATCAATCCAAAAACGGCAACATTTAGCAATGGGGGGTGGTGGGTGGCAGGGACGATGCGGTGGCTGAGGGTCTCCCGAGACCCTCAGTTGGGTCAAGTGGTCACTCGGGACCAGAACTGAGCCCAATATTTTTTATTTATTTATTTATGAGACTTATATACCGCTTTAAGTGCGAGCAGTCTCTAAGCGGTGTACATCAGTAAGCAATGTATATATATATATATATATATATATTTACGTTGCCCCCAACAATCTGGGTCCTCATTTGACCTACCCCGGAAGGATGGAAGGCTGAGTCAACCTTGAGCCGGTGAGATTTGAACCGCTGACCTGCTGAACACCGTCAGCTAAAGTGGCCTGCAGTACTTGCACTCTAACTGCTGCGCCACCTCGGCTGTCGTTAAAGTGAGCTTGGTCGCATTTTACAGCCTTCCTTGTCACAGCTGCCAAGGGAATCACTGCAGTTGATAAATTTAATACCCCGGTTGTTAAGTGAGTCTGGCTCCCCCCCCCGGTGGACTTTGCTTGTCGGAAAGCTGCAAAAGAGGATCCCATGACCTTGGGACACTGCGACCGTCCTAAACGCGCGTCCGTTGCCCAGCGTCCGAATTTTGATCATGGGGATTGCGGCCAAGGTCGTCACAGTGGAAAAACGGCCGCGTCACTTTTTTTCCCCAAGGCCGTTGTCCCTTTGAACGGTCACTAAATGAACCGTTGTTAAGTCGAGGGGAAGGGAGAGAAGCCAAGAGTAGAAAACAGGCCTTTAAGCGGCTGAAAAGAAATGGGAATTATCGCAGATCTGAAGTGCACGGCTCAGAGGAGGAGGGGGGGGGCCAAGGATGGGCACAGCCAGCCCCAAGACACAGCAAACCCCCCCCTCCCCATTTCCGAAGCGGGCACAGCAAGAACAACACAAGTTTTTTTTTTTTATCATCTTTGTCCCGACTTGCCAGAATAGGCTGTGGCAGCCTCAATGGGTCCTTTGTTAGCCATGACAAATGGGAATCCATTGATTGCATAAAGAGCGACTCTGGATCCAGGCCTAAAAATATATTGCATGAGCGAAAGAGGGTGGGGCGGCGGCGGGGGGGGGGGGAACGGACAAAAAAAATGTTCAAGGATAACATGACCTCTCAATCCCCCCTGCCAGGCACACACACACACACACACACACACACACAGGGCTGTTTTCCTTCGTCCCAAGAGGGGATCCCTGAGCACCCCCCCAGGACGGACACTGCGAGTGGGGAGGTTTCCCCACTGATTTTCTTCCATGCTTCTTTCTTTTTCTGCCGAAAGGGCTTGTAAGGCTGGGCCCGAGTTGGAATTTTTAGTTTCTTTTAAAATTTAAAAAGTTAATCGCCCTCCCTTTCTCTCCTTCCTCCTCTCCGCCTTTCTTTCCCTTCCCTTTTCTTTCTCCTATTTCTCTTTCCCTCCCTCCCTCCCCTTCCCTTCTTTTTCTACATTTCTTTTTTTCTCTCCTGCTCCCTCCATCTCTTATTTCCCTTCTTTTTCTTTCTCTCCTCTCCTTCCTCCCTCCCTTCCTTCCCCTCCCTCCCTCCCTTCTCCCTCCCTCCTTCCCTCCTTCCTTCCTTCCTCCCTCCTTCCTTCCTTCCTTCCTTCCTTCCTTCCTTCCTTCCTTCCTTCCTTCCTTCCTTCCTTCCTTCCTTCCTTCCTTCTCAACTCTGGGTAGCTTCCTTTCCACCCCTTTCAAACTAGCCTTTATGTGGGCCTTTCTTTCCTCGCAACAATTTCTTCTGTTGTCACCATCATCTTCACGAAAGTAAATATATATAGCCTACTCGGGTGTTTTGCTTTTATACAATCAACAAACTGAACCCTGCCCTCCCGTCTCTGCCAAAGTTGCTGCTCCCCTGGCCTGTGGACCCTTCTTTCTGTATATAAAACCCGTATGGCGTCGGGCCTGGAGATACGAGGGACTGACCGCTTGTCTCCAGTTGTTTCTGCCTGCCCAGGAGATTCCAGGGGAACAGGGTGCTTTAAGTCCCCCTTATTACGCGAAGTATTAGTACTGCTTTATAAAACCCTAGTAAGGCCACACCTGAATACTGCAACCCATTTTGGTCACCATACTACAAAAAAGATGTCGAGAGTTTGGAAAAAGTTCAGAGAAGAGCGACTAAGAGGATCCAAGGCCTGGAGACTAAAACATACGAAGAACAGCTGCAGGACTTGGGCTTGGCCAGTCTAGAGAAAAGAAGAAATAGGGGGGACATGATAGCAGCCTTCCAGTATTTGAGGGGCTGCCCCAAAGAAGAAGAGGGGGTCAAGTTATTCTCCAAAGCACCAGAGGGAAGGACAGGAAACAACGGATGGAAACTGATCAAGGAGAGAAGCAACCTGGAATTAAGGTGAAAGTTCCTAACAATTAACCAGAGGAACAGCTTGCACCCAGAAATCGTGGGCACTCCATCACTGGAAGTTTTAAAGAAGAGACAAGACAGTCACTTGTCTGAAATGGCATAGGTGCTCCTGCTCATGCATGGGGCTGGATTAGAAGACCTCCAAGGTCCCTTCCAGGTCTATTCTATTCTGTTCTGTTCTGTTCTGCTCTGCTCTGCTCTGCTCTATTCTATTCTATTCTATTCTATTCTATTCTATTCTATTCTATTCTATTCTATTCTATTCTATTCTATTCCTATTCTATTCTCCATTCCATATTCTATTCTATTCCATATTCTATTATATTCCATTCCATTCCATATTTTCTATTCTATTCTATTACTATTCTATTCTTATTCCTATTCTATTCTATTCTCCATTCCATATTCCATTCCATATTCCATTCCATTCTATTCCATATTCTATTCTATTCCATTCCATATTTTCCATTCTATTCTATTCTATTCTATTCTATTCCTATTCTATTCTCCATTCTATATTCTATTCTATTCTATTCTATTATTCCATTCTATTCTATTCTCCATTCCATATTCTATTCTATTCCATTCCATTCCATATTTTCTATTCTATTCTATTACTATTCTATTCTTATTCCTATTCTATTCTATTCTATTCTCCATTCCATATTCCATTCCATATTCCATTCCATTCTATTCTATTCCATATTCTATTCCATATTCTATTCTATTCCATTCCATATTTTCCATTCTATTCTATTCTATTCTATTCCTATTCCATTCTATTCTATTCTCCATTCCATATTCTATTCTATTCTATTCTATTCTATTCTATTCTATTCTATTCTATTCTATTCCTATTCTATTCTCCATTCCATATTCTATTCTTTTCTTTTCTATTCTATTCTATTCCTATTCCATTCTATTCTATTCTCCATTCCATATTCTATTCTATTCTATTCTATTCTCCATTCCATATTCCATTCCATATTCCATTCCATTCTATTCTATTCTATTCTATTCCATTCCATTCCATATTCTCTTCCATATTCTATTCTATTCCATTCCATTCCATATTTTCTATATTCTATTCTATTCCTATTCTATTCTATTCCTATTCTATTCCTATTCTATTCTATTCTACTCTATTCTATTCTCCATTCCATATTCTATTCTGTTCTATTCTATTCTATTCTAATGTTGCCATTTTGCAGAATCAAAGAAGGGTGCCTCCACCCTCTGGAACAAAATCCCCCCCAAGAGATCAGGACATCACACACACACACACACACACACACCTCCCCGAGGGCTCCAGAAAGCTGGAAAAATCTGGCTTTGGTTCCAGGCCCGGGCTTGACCTCTGCCATTGTTTCACTACCCGATACGTTCCTTTTGCTATTTATTAGATATGGCTTAATGTGGCCTTCCCTTTGACTGAGCGTTTTAGTTGTTCTTATATTTTTCTCTAAGTTTTGTACACTGCCGCTGGAGTCCGGACGGCCAATATAAATAAACAAATAAATCTACCGGTATTAGGTCATGCAAAGTATGTTTTGTGTTGTTTTTTAACAAAAGGTTTCTAGGACAAAATATGTCCTAAGTTATAGGAAATGATTAAAGGGGAGGGGGGCTCTGATTCTGCAGCCCCCTCCCCCAGGGTCAGCAATGTCGTAGCTGACAGGTGAAAGCAGGAAATTCTCTCCTCAACAGAGAGCAAAATCCTTCTCTAGGCAGGCTGGCTCCTAGCTCCATCTCTGATAAACATTGAGGAGGACTACAAAACTCTTGCTTGTAGGAAATACTGCTGGGCACTTTTCCTTAAGTGAAAAAAACGGGGGCAACGCCTGCTTCCAACGAAGTCCTGTACCTCGTACCCGTTGTACGTGCTCCACTGTATTTATCTATTCTCTTCAAGGGTTTCCTAACTGGGGCACAGGTCATTTCAACTGACTTCTCCGCAAACGTGCCAGGCTGAAGATGTTATCCAGGACTTGTTGGGGGGAGCACCCGCACTGGCACGGCCGCCCGGCCGCCCGTTGCTATTCGGCATCCTGTTGCTTGACAAGATCCATGAAGGGGTCTTTGTGTCTGGGCTGCCTTCTGGGCATTTAAGAGCCTGAAAGAATCCGCTGAAAATAGGCAGCGTGGAAATAAAACCACCTCCGAATCCAGCGGGGCATCTTTGCAAAAAAAACAAAACAAAACAAAACAAAAAGAGTCCGGAAGTGCTTTGCTGTTGTTTTATTCCAAATTTGATGTCCAAATTCCAGCTGAGGCTGCAGGCCTGGGGCTTCCAAGCCCTGCTCGTTTTTCCAATCGAGGTCAGATTGCGACGGCCAATTTGCTCAGCTCTTCTTCGCACGGGTCTGGCTAACAACCTGTAAACCGCGCCGTTTTTTTCCCCCCCTCCCCAGTTCCGCCCAAGAATTACGTTCAAACTCCTTGCCGAAGGAGGTTCTTGGGACTCCGAAGAATTTTTTTTTTTAAAAAACAGCTAGAAGTGTGCACTGACTGAGACGCCGGTCTGATTTTCTGAGAACGGAATAACAGAACTGGAAGTTCTGCTTTTCGAAAAGGCAAGTGGGCTTTGTTTTTCCTTGAAGACGTTTCACTTCTCATCCAAGAAGCTTCTTCAGTTCTTGAATGAGAAGCGAAGTGTCTTTTAAGGAAAAACAAAGGAAGTCCCAGTTGCCTCATGAAAGAGGGATATTCTCCAAAGCGCAAGAAGGCAGGAAGAGAAGCAACGGATGGAAACTCATCAAGGAGAGAAGCAACCTGGAACTAAGGAGAAAGTTCCTGACAGTGAGAAAAATTAACCAGTGGAACCACCTGCCTCCAGAAGCGGTGAATGCTCCAACACTGGAAGTTTTTAAGAAGAGACTGGACAGCCCTTGGTCTGAAACGGTATAGGGCAGTGATGGCGAACCTTTTAGAGACCGAGTGCCCAAACTGCAATCGAAAACCCACTTATGCATCATCGAGTGCCGGGTGGGTGTGACCAATTAGGTGGGCGTGGCTGCGGTGGTAATGGTAGACTGGGTGGGACTTAAAAGTTAATCAATTCCAACTTTGCGAGATCTTTTTTTACCCCCCCCCCGCAATAAGTTGAAATTGATTGATTGATTGAACCTTTTTTTTTTTTTTTTTTTTTTTGCACACAGCTGCGGAGGCCTAAAGTAAAAAGGTTTTATAAAACCCAGCTGAAGGCCTAGGACTGGGGCAACGGCACGTGTGCCCACAGAGAGGGCTCTGAGTGTCACCTGTGGCATGCCACCACAGGTATAGGGTTTCCTGCCTGAGCAGGGGGTTGGACTAGATGACCTCCAAGGTCCCTTCCCACTTTTTATGATGATAATGATGATGGGACCACTGTGACCTGAATGACTGAGAATCTCCATAGAATTGGAAGGAGGCTTAGAGGTCTTCTAGACCAACCCGCTGCTCACGCAGGGAACCCTATATCATTTCAAACAAAGGGTTGTCCAAGCACCGCAAATAAAGTCGTTTTTACAGGAACCCCACTAGGGAAGGAGCCTCTGCTGTGTTCTGTTTATCCTTTAAAGCAGAGTGATTGTGGCATTTGAAATGTCAACAGCAAATCCACTCCAGAGGGAGGGAGACCCCATCATTTTAAGTGTTTGCAGGTGTTCGGTAAGGCCAGCGGCTGTTGCGTGCAGCCGACAAGAGCGCCGTGCACCGTGTCACAAAAGGAAGGCTCAAACAGGAGTGCGGGCATGGGAGGGGCGCAGGGGGAGTCGAGGGGAGCCGGTCAGGATAAACACACCTGGACTCAATACAAATTCAGATCTGAACCAGGATGCCCGCAGTGGCTGCAGGGGTGGGGGAAGCTTGGAAAAAAAAAAAGTTTGCATGTCATTCCTTCCCCCAGCTTTCGACAACATTTTGTGGGAAAAAACCAGCGCTGTTGCCATCTGGGAAATTCTTCGGTTAATTTCGCCTTGTTCTGAAGGTGCATTCGGGGCCAACTTTATTCCCATGTCAAATTAGTCATCCCTGGTGACAGCAGTCAATGTGCAATTGTGTAAAATGAGAGAGTTGCACAACAAAGCTGAAGGCCGTCTTGGCACCAACCGGATTAAAGGAAATATTTGGGGGATTAAACACCAGTACAAAGCCTCCCGTTCCCAGTAGGATGCTGCCCCTCACCAGCCCTTGGACGCCTGAAGAACGGAGCAGCCAAACACATGGGCGGTTTGTCCCAATTGGCACCGCTCAAATTTTGGAAATGGTGGTAAAAATCCTATGCTGCCCACCCCCCAAAAACATAAAATCAGGGGGGGGAGGTAGGAAGACTTTTCTGACCCACAAATCCTATTAAAAGGCAGAAGCTGCCACTCACAAAAGTGTCTCCTTTTTAATGGAATCTTTTTATAAAATGTTTTATAGGTGGCATTTGGATCCTAAAAAATTGTCTTGTATGTATCCTAACTTACAGCCCAAATGTTGGAGGTGTGGCGGTACTGATGCAACTTATTTTCATGTTTGGTGGTAAAAATATTAAGGCTTTTTGGATTATGATTTGGTGGAACATTCAAAATATTTTTAAAAGGAAGATAAAGTTTACTCCTCAACTATTTTTATTAGGGATTTTTGAGGATTTTGATGTCAAAGAAACTATTTTAATGTTGAATTTAATTACAGCAGCAAGGTTATTGATTGGTCAATATTGGAAGAAAGATTCGTTGCCTACAATAGAAGAATGGACATTAAAGGTTTCTAATTCAGCAGAAATGGCTAACATTTCTGCTTATTTAAAGGATCATACACAAGAAAGATATATTATGGTATGGAGAAAATGAATAGATTATATTCAGATTAAATATGGAACTAAAAAGTTTCATTTATTTTATGATTAAATTTTAATATAATAAGCATTATTAATTGTATTTTATCATTGGAATTATTTAGTTTATTTATTGTTATTATGGTTTTTTATAATAATTGCTTAAAATGGATTTGTTTATAATATTTTATTAAGGTTTAAAAGGAGTTAAGGGTTAAGTATGAATTTAGTTATTATATAAACTGCTAAATTTAATTAGATTATGTTTAACATATTTGTTGAATTTAATTAGATTGTGTTTAATATGTTTGTTATAACCCTGTACTTGGCTCTGGGAAGTGGGGGGGGGGTAGGAGGGTGGGGATAGGTGGGTTAGTGGGTTTATTTTGTATTGTTTATAAAACTTTTAATAAAAAAAATAAAGAAAAAAAATAATTAAAAAGTGTCTACTTTTTAATAAAATCTTAATGACAATTATGTGTTGGAAAAGGAGCTCCCAGATTGCTGGTGCCTCAGACAGAGTCGCCTGATGGGTGGCATGTAAATATAATAAATAAGCTTAACTATAAATAACGCCTCTCTCAGGGTTCTTAGCAAGTGGGATCTGGGGCTACGCTGGCTGGGCACATGGAAGTTGTAGTTCCAACGCCCATGGACAGACCTTTGGCTGGAGGGCTCTAAAGATCAAAACCAGAACTTCAAATGATGCTATGAAAAAAATTGAAGATGGCGAAAATCCTGTTTCTCACTCTGACCTTCTTCAGCCCACACAAATTTACTGACACACACACACACACACACACAAACACACACACATCTGAGACAGAAGCGTAGCTTCCAGCACAGTGCAAGATAACATTGAGAGTTTGGGCCTGCTAGAATCCAGGAGACACTGAGTTCTAATCCCACCTTAGGCACAAAAGCCAGCTGGGGGACTTTGGGCCAATCACCAGGAGACGGTGAGTTTCAGTCCCGCCTCTGGCATGAAAGCTAGTTAGCTGGGTGTCTTTGGGCCAATCACCAGGAGACGGTGAGTTCTAGTCCCACCTTAAGCATGAAAGATGACTGGCTGACTTGGGGCCAGTCACCTTCTCTCAACCCAGCTCACCTCATATCGGGGGGGGGGGAGGAAATAAGGAGTAGAAAGGAGTAGGAGATATGCTTGCTCCTTGCCTTATTTATAAAAATAATAAATGTGGGATAAGAGCATTGTGGGAAGTCAGCCCCCCCCCCCAGAGAAGGAAATATTAAAAGGGCAGAAAAATATATTTCCTCAAAGGATCTTAACATGGCAGAAAAGCATGCCCAGTTTTTTTCTTAATATTCCCAAGTCTCCCTCCCCCCAAGCAGAAACCAGCTCTGTAGAAATGCAGATGTAAATAATATAGGAAGGTTGGAGGCCCCCAGCTAGAAGATTAAGAAGACACCTAAAATCTACATACCCCACCCAAACTCTAAGACAGGACATAATAGGATTAACCCACAGATATCAAAGGGCACACCCAGACTCAGGTCAAAGTTCATGCCACAGGAACAACTCCAAACAAAGGGCTCAGGAAGGTATAAAAACCCACTCCCTACATGTGCTCACTCTCTTTTCTTCCAGAGCCATCTTTCTGTCTGGCTCTCCTCTTCAATATACTACAACTTTCTTTTAAAGCAGTTGTCATGTTGTTTATTCCTGGCTTGGACTGAACCGCATGGAGACTTTTCCTTCAACAGCCTCTAAAACAGGGGGCCTCAACCTTGGCAACTTTAAGACTAAGACTTCAACTCCCGTTCCTCAGGGGCGTGCCTGGCTGAGGAATTCTGGGAGTTGAAGTCCACTAGTCTTAAAGTTGCTAAGGTTGAGGACCCCTGCTCTAAAAGAAAATAATTTAAGAGTGATTCTTTTTTGGGAAAAAAAAAAAAACTAATGGTGGCGTGAATGGGTCCTGCCTTGTTCTTTTCTTTCCACCTTGATCTCTTCAAATATCACCTTTCGGCTTGTCATTTGTGATGAAACTAGTCTGGCAAGCAACTTTGAAACTTTATCTGTTTTGGCGATTAACACACTTTCTAGCCAGAGGCCACTGGAAAATTACCTCCTGTTATGTTTTTTTTTTTTTATCCTAGTAGAAGGCACTTTAGACATGGGGAGGGAGGGTTAGATTCTTTTTTCAGTTAGTCAGAGGACCATGAACAATTAACATTTTATTTAAACATCACACTGTATGGACAGATTATAAGAGCAGTCTCTCTTTATAAGCACTTTGGCCCAAATTCCTGTTGAAAGAAAAGTCTTCATCCTGGTTCATCCAAGCTGGGAATAAACATGGCAACTGCTTTGGGCAAAAAGTTGTAGTTTATTGGAGAGGAGAGCCAGATGGTTCTGGCAGCAAAGAGGAGAGAAAAAAAGGGGCTGAACACATGTAGGGAGTAGGTTTTTATACCCTCTGGAGCCTTTTATTTGGAGTTATTTCCTGTTCCTGTTTTGAGGCTATTTCCTATGTCATGTACTCTGACCTGAGTCTGGGTGGGCCCTTTGGCCTTTGTGAATTAAACCTACCATGTCCTGTCTCAGGTGAGGTATGCAGATTTTAGGTCTTTGTCTTCCTAATCTCCTAGCTCCAACTTTCCTGATGGTTTACATCTGCATTTGTACAGAGCTGGCTTCTGCTTGGGGGAGGCAGACTTGGGGCTATTAAGAAAAACTGGGCATGCTTTTCTGTCTCTTTAAGGCAGTGGTTCTCAACCTGTGGGTCGGGACCCCATTTGGGGTCGAACGACCATTTCACGGGGGTTGCCAAACAACGCAGTCCGCCATTTTTTCCCCTCTTTTCCTTAATTGTGCTACTCCCTTTTATTCTGTTGGCTTTTGAAAGCCAATAGAATAGACTCTCTTGAATTGAATCTAATTCTATTGGCTTTCAAAAGCCAATAGGAATTGTCCAGGCTGTCTCTGCCCTGCTGAGCCCACCAAAAGTCCCATTCTGCAAACGGTGCTGCATCAGTTGAGTAGTCCTTGACTTACAACCGGTTGGGTAGTCCTCGACTTACGACCTGTTGGGGGTCGAGGCATTAAAAAGGTTGAGAACCACTGCTTTAAGGAAATATATTTTTCTGCCCTTTTAATATTTCCTTCTCTGGGGGGGGAGGGGCTGACTTCCCACAATCCCAAAGACTTAATTGCAGAATGATTATTTCAAAGACCACCAGCTTTTTCTTCATATTAACTTTTTTTCCCCTTTGTTCAACTGCCCAGTGCCTCTCTCCTCTCTTAATTTTCCCTACTAAGATTTGGCCTTAATAAAGTCCAATTTGATTGGCTCCCTTATTTTTCTGCACACATTCTTCAGAAGGAAGGGCCCTTTTACTAAACAGAAATGCCTCCTAAAGGATCCAGTAAACGGACATCACAACTCTTTACCCAAATAGGATTGGAAATGAGCTAAACTGGAGCCAAGTTCCCACGAAGGACTTGCTTCACCGTCTGAGATGTCTGCTGGATCTGTACCACCAGCAAAGCTTTGCTGCAAGAAATCACTCCAGCCACCATCTGGCTGCAAATGCCCCTTTCTGCAACTGCTTTGTCTCCTCCTTGTTGGTTTTCAAAAAGCTGCTAAAAAACATAAATATCTCACAGTCTTTCCAGGAGTTCATGCACTGAATCATCTTTTATTTCTTTGTTTCCTTCTATAGGGAATATTTTAGGCTGAAGCTTACGATAAGAGATTTAGTTAGGATTTTTAATCAAAACCTGAATGTTTTATATTTTTTATATAATCTATCCCATAACTTGATGAGGCTCACTGGACTGAGGGGGATACCAGTGCAGGGACTAAATAAATGTACCTAAAAGGGCCACGAAGGGCTCATTGAAAAATCTGGCATGGCACAATAGTGCCTCCTACAGTATCTGACAAACTGAATCCTTTGTGAGAGGCCTGACAAACGGGATCCAGTTTTTATTTTCTTTCAAACTTGTGACAGCCTACACGCCCAAAGGCATAACTGATGAAATGTTAAGATTACACCTTTATTCCCACTAAGGCGAAGAGGAAGACAAATTAAGCTTCCAAAAACTTTTTGATTTTTCTGGCTAGACCCAAGACAGATAGATAGATGACCTTTATTGTCACTTTTTTTTTACTCTGGGCACATTGGCACGCATTCGAAATGAAATTTCATTGCTTGCTCTCAAAAGTGTGTACATACATAACACAAAGAAGTTGTCAGTCTCTTCTACATTACTCTACTGATTCTCCACATCCCTTAAGACCGAGAAAAGTATTCCAGAAAAGGGGGGAAAGCATCAACGTGCTTAGGAAACAATGTGGTGATGGGGTAGTCAATTATCCAAAAGCAAAGTCATAGATATATAGCTCAGATTAATTCCTTAAAAGTTCCCTCTCTATCTCCCTCAATTAATATAACATATTAATATATTTCTGAATAAAATACATTTTATTTAGAAATTAATACATTTCTAAATAAAATTCAATCAACCACTAAAATTATCAATAACATTGTAAGGTTTTCCACTTAGCCTCACAATTGCCCCAGCATTACTCAGGAATTTAAATGAGCCAAAAAAACTCCTGAGCTGAGGTTTCAGCAAGCAAACAACTTTTATTTGGATCAAAACAGAGTTGGATGACCCCATCTCTCTTCGTGGCTGGTAGAGAGATGAAGGCAACAACCAGAAAAGATGTCTTCCACCTTTTATACCTTTTCAGAACAAAAGATCAGGTCTTGGTACCAGGCATAAGATGGCACAAAAAAACAATTCTTAGATGATGACTCCTACACAGCAACCCAGGCTCCATCCATAACTCCTTTCCCCCCTCCCCTTACTGTGCTCTTTTCATATAAGCAATCACCTGTACCTAAAGCATGAAGCCCTTACTTTTCCAATATATATATATAAAGCATCTGATCAAGCAATTAACTACAAAATAATGCTTACAAAATAACAAAACAATGATTACATGATAACACTATAAGTATCAATATAAAATGGTTACTATATATAAAATAAATGCTAATGTCAAACTTAAACATACTAAAATCATAAGCACAATAAAATCCCTTCAACATTTTACCTATACCAGTCCAAATCCTGCTTTTAAGCTTTGTTGTTGTTAATTGCGAAGTCGTGTCCGACCCATCGCGACCCCATGGACAATGTTCCTCCAGTTAGCTTTACTACCTTCCAATTACCATATTCCAATTTAGCCTTAAATAAGCATATTGCTTAAACTTCGGGTATCCCTAATTTCCCTCGTTTCATAACATAATAATTATAATGTCTAAAATAAACATATTATTCCAAAAATTACACTCTTACATTTCCCAAATATATTCTATTTCTTATACTAATAACTCCTCATTTACTAATACCATGTCTTCCATTGTCACAATCCATTTCATTGTTCTCATTCCATTACACAGTAATTGTATCTAAAATAAACATATTATTCCAAAAACTACATTCTTACTCTATTTCATGTATATATTCTATTTCTTATCCTAACAGCGCCTCATTTAAGACCTTTTTCATATTACAATTCCAAAATATAATCTGACCAATGATTTTCATCTCGATTACACATCTAAAACCCAAACATTAAATCAGCCCATATCTCTGAAAAGGCTTTTTAACCCATTGAATACCGTTTTAAATCCTATTTTTCCTTAAGACCGAGGAAAGTATTGCAGAAAAGGGGAAAAAGGGAATTGCCAGATCCAAACTGCAGGCCCAGGTGACCCTCTCCAGAAGGCTGAGGCTTGCCTGGGGGATGAACGTCATCCCAGAAGAACGCAAGAGAAGAGACGTTAGGAGGACGATAGCAAGGAGAAGGAAGAACGAGAGCAGAAAAGAGGGCCTGCCAAGCAAGTGGCTCAGACGAGGTGTTCAACCACCGTGAAACCTGAATCTAGGCTGACATCCAAGTTCTCATTTCAGGGACGATTTTAGCTGGGCCGTCCAGCTGATTTTATTTAGAGCATTTCCTTCTGAAACCTCTTTTTTCTCCCTAAGGCGGAGATGGGCAACGATGGTAGGCAAGGAAAGAAAAAAAAAAAAAAGCACAGGCATAGAATAGATCAGAGGTCCCCAACCTTTGGGGCACCAGGGACCGGTTCCGTGGAGAGAGATTTTTTCCACGGACCGGAGGGTGCGTGG
This sequence comes from Crotalus tigris, assembly GCF_016545835.1. Lineage (NCBI taxonomy): Eukaryota > Metazoa > Chordata > Lepidosauria > Squamata > Viperidae > Crotalus > Crotalus tigris. The sequence continues at coordinate 29,021 of NW_024097129.1, forward strand.
TTTTGTGTGCTGCCTGCATCTCGCAGATGAGCTTTGTTTGTTTGTACGGCCCGGTTGCCAGCATGCGGCGCCCTGGTACTGGTCCATGGACCAGGGGTTGGGGACCCCTGGAATAGATGGTAGCCGGCTTAATAGTAGTAACCGTGGAGTCTTAATGGACAATTGCTTAAACAAGCCAACACAGTGCTAGCTTGCATGAACAGAGGGATAGAATCAAGATCACATGAAGCACTAGTACCGCTTTACAACACCTTGGTAAGGCCACCCTTGGAATCTGGCATTCAGTTTTGGTCACCACGATGTGAAAAAGATGTTGAGACTTTAGAAAGAGCGCAGAGAAGAGCAAGAAAAATGATCATGGAGTTGGAGGCTGAAGCATAGGATGAAAGGTTGCTGGAAGTGGGTATGTCTAGTTTAATGAAAAGAAGGAACAGGGGAGACACGATAGCAGTGTTCCAACTATCTAATGATTTGGAAATAGCCAGTCTAGAGAAAAGAAGGACTGGGGGGACGTGATAGCAGTGTTGCAGTATTTGAGGAGCTGCCACAAAGAAGGGGGGGGTCAACCTATTCTCCAAAGCACCAGAGGGAAGGACAAGAAACAATGGATGGAAACTGATCAAAGAGAGAAGCAACCTGGAATGAAGGAGAAACTTCCAAACAATTCATCAGCGGAAGGGCTTTCCTTCAGAAGTTGTGGCTGCTCCATTATTGGAGATTTTTAAGAAGAGACTGGATAGCCACTTGTCTGGAATGTAGAGGGTCTCCGGCTTGAGCAGAGAGTTGGACTAGAAGACTTCCAAAGTTCCCTTCCAACTCTTGTTATTCTATGGCAATTTTATGACCTGTGGACTTCAATTCCCAGAATTTCTGAGGCAATTATGCTGGCTCAAGAATGCTGGGAGTTATTTATTTATGAGACTTATATACCGCTTTAAGTGCGAGCACTCTCTAAGCGGTGTACACCAGTAAGCAATGTATATATATATATTTACATTGCCCCCAACAATCTGGGTCCTCATTTGACCTACCCCGGAAGGATGGAAGGCTGAGTCAACCTTGAGCCGGTGAGATTTGAACCGCTGACCTGCTGAACACAGTCAGCTAAAGTGGCCTGCAGTACTGCACCTCTAACTGCACTCTAACTGCTGCGCCACCTCGGCTTATCAATCAGAATCCAGCTGGGAGGGACCTCAGAGGTCCTCTAGTCCAACCCTCTGCTCAAGCAGGCAACCCTATACCAGGGCTCTCCAACCTTGGCAACTTTAAGACCTGTGGACTTCAACTCCCAGAATTCCCCAGGCAGCATGGCTGGCCAGGGAATTCTGGGAGTTGAAATCCACAAGTCTTAAAGTTGCCAAGGTTGGGTTCCCCTGCCCTATACCATTCCAGACAAGTGGCTGTCCATCTTCTTCCTCAAAACCTCCAGTGATGGAGCGCCCACAACGTCTGGTGGCAAGCCGTTCCACTGGTTGATTGTCCTCACTGTTAGGAAGTTTCTGGTCATAAAATTGCTGTCGTTGCCCACCCCTGCCATAGGGTCTGGCTCGATTCACACAAGCCTTTTTCCTGTCCACATACACACACAGTTGCAGAAAGTACCTTGCTAAGACCCTCCGAGTTCCCCCAGACATGGGGGGGAGGGCAAGACCCCCTCTCCAACAGAATCAAAATGGGGGGGCAATCTATCCAAAGCAGTGGTTTTTTTCAGTGTTGGACCCTTTTAAGATGGGGGGGGGGAAACAGCAGGACTAACAGATTCTGTAACAGCTTTGTTTCTATGCCATCTGTCTAGTAAACTTGCAAGATTTCCTTTTCTCGCCATGTAATAATAATAAAGTTGGAAGGGACCTTGGAGGTCATCTAGTCCAACCCCCTGCTCAGGCAGGAGACCCTATACCATTTCGGACAAATGGCTGTCGAGTCTCTTCTTAAAAACTTCCAGTGTTGGAGCATTCACCGCTTCTGGAGGCAGGTAGTTCCACTGGTTCTCACTGTCAGGAAGTTTCTCCTTAGTTCTAGGCTGCTTCTCTTTTTAGTATTATGTATACATCCGAACTAGACGGTGTTGTTACTCTGTCATAGAATATATGTGAGTATATGCAATTTTCTGGGAAGGGGGTCATATTTATGTTGTGTATATCGGAGGTGGTGACTCTTTGAGAGCTGTACGCAGCAAAATTTCATTTTAATGTATGCCGATTAGTGTACAATCAAAGCAACAGTAAAGTTCTTCTAAGTTCTCTAAGACTCCGACTTGCCCAGCTGGCTAGGGGATTCTGGGAGCTGTAGTCCACCAATGGCTGGCTAGGGGATTCTGGGAGCTGTAGTCCACCAATGGCTGGCTAGGGGATTCTGGGAGCTGTAGTCCACCAATGGCTGGCTAGGGAATTCTGGGAGCTGTAATCCACCAATGGCTGGCTAGGGGATTCTGGGAGCTGTAGTCCACCAATGGCTGGCTAGGGGATTCTGGGAGCTGTAGTCCACCAATGGCTGGCTAGGAGATTCTGGGAGCTGTAGTCCACCAATGGCTGGCTAGGGGATTCTGGGAGCTGGAGTCCCCCCATCTGAAAGCTGGGAAAAAAAGAAAGAAAAATCCCTGATCCAAAGCGGGTTATTGGGCCTCCCTGCAGGCTTTCGCAGGACGCCCCTTGCTTGCTTGATCGCCCTTTCGGGAAGAGGGGGCTTCCTCGACCCCGCCGCGAAAGAGAAGGCCGGAGTGACAGAAACTGCGTCTTCCGCCACGCTGGCTCTGCTGCGATCCTTAAATACGAGTCAAGGTTCCAGTCCTCACGTTCCTGAATATACAGAGTCAGTTGGACGCTTTCCAGGCAAGAGGCACGCCGAGCAACAGTTTTACCTCAGAGTTCGCGCCTTTTTTTTCCGTCGGCCGGCGTTGCTTCCGGTCAGAGTCCCGCCCTCGTCTCCCATGTCCGGCAGCTCTTAGCCCTCATTGGCTGAAGCGGGAGTCAATCGCGTAGCCCGGGGCGGGCGGCGGGGAGCTGAGGGGATGAAGCCCTAAGGGAAAATTCTTTCCACGGAGAAAACATTTACTCCTTTTTCTTCTTCCGCGGCTCATGAGAGGTTAATTAAAAAGGATCCCCTGAGGAAACCCGGCTAACATGTTTTTCCCGCGCTGAGGGAGGGAGGGGGAGGAGGGGAAGCGCCTTTCCCGCGCTTTTCCAGCCTCGGAAGGCCCGCCCCCTCGGCCACTTTTATCCGCGTAGGGCAATTCCTAGAGCGGCGGCGTGAAGAACATCCGGGCCGCTCTAGGCGCCTCGCTGTGTCAGCAGCGCTTCCGGATAGGCTGGCAGGGAAGCCAGCCATGGAGGCGGCCGGAGTGGCCCCCATCCGAGCCCAGTGAGTACGGGAGCCCCGGGGCTTTGGCCTACCTGCTCCGGCCGGCCCGAGGTCCTCGGAGGCTCAGCTTTTCCCCGCTCCCTTGACAGCCCCGGTTGCCCTCCTCGTCCACCCCGCCTGAGGTCCTCGGAGTTACGACCTGCCAGGAGGAGGGGGACAGGCCTTGGCGGGGCCTTGGGGGGGGGCAAGGAACGTGGGAACCTCCTCCCCCACTTTACGAAGTCCCTATGGAGGAAGGGATGCTGCCTCTGCCTCCCCTCCATAGGCGGGGGTGGGTTGGACTAGAAGACCTCTAGGGTCCCCTCCAACTCCGTGAGACGTTTAAATGGGGCAATATAGAATCATAGACTAATAGAGTTGGAAGGGACCTTGGAGGTCATCTAGCCCAACCCCCTGCTCAAGCAGGAGGCCCTCGCAGAATCATAGACTGATGGAAGGATGGAAGGGACCTTGGAGGTCATCTAGCCCAACCTCCCTGCTCGAGCAGGAGGCCCTCGCAGAATCATAGACTGATGGAAGGATGGAAGGGACTTTGGAGGTCATCTAGCCCAACCCCCTGCTCAAGCAGGAGACACTTACAGAATCAATAAGAAAGACCAAAAAGGTCTAGATAATGGACATGATTTTTCTTTAATGAGTTTCCATAAACATCCCAAACTTCAAGTAACAACTGTATTGCATCTTCTCGGGATGCCCCAAAGATGCTGGAACACATGCTAGGCATTGAAAGCTTGCTAAAACCATATATAGATATAGATATAGATATAGATAAATAAATGTAGAGTCCTTTAGCCAGATTTTTTTAAATTTTAAGTTTTCTCATCAGCTTCTCCCAGATAGACAGGCGGTGCTCGGCTTGCAGCCATGGTTGAGCCCAAAATTTCCGTTGCAAAGCGAGACAAGTGCAGTGGGCGTTGCCCTGTTTTACGACCTTGCCACAGTTGCTAAGTGAGTCACCGCAGTGGTTAAGTTAGTAATACGGGTGGCAAAGGGGTTTCCCCATTGACTTCGCTGGTCAGAAGGACACAAAAGGGATGCACAGGAAAAAAAAAACGTCACTGCAACCGTCATAAATGTGAGTCGGTTGCCAAGTAGCCCAGTGCTGATTAAGTGACCACAGGGAGGCTGCAACGGTCATAAGTGTGATAAGCAGTCACAAGCCCCTTTTTTTTCAGTGCCGTTGTAACTTCAAATGGTCACTAAATGAACAGCTGTATGTTGAGGACTTCCTTTATATGTGCTGCTCTTTTTGTTTTCTAAGACCCTTTTTCTTTTTAATGTTGGTTGTGTTTTTTCTCTTTTTTTGTGTGTGTTTTGGTCACAAGTCACTTTTTTCCTGTCTTGCTGTAACTTCAAATGGTCACTACAGGTCACTAAGACGAGGACTGTATTCAGCTCGGTGTTGCTCTGCCTTCAATTTACACAATGCTCTGCCGGCACTTTCCCGTGTTTTATTTGCAGATCAAGGAAACAAAATGACCTGATTTAACACTTCTGTGTGAGTGGGCTTGTCCTTTCAAACGGAGAAGGGCCCTGAAAGAAAGTAATAACTGCCCTCGGACTTGTCTCTGGCACAGAAGCAAGCAGGGCAAAATGAAACAGGTGTGAAGCAAGGGAGAGACAATAGTTCACTCGAAACTGAAGACAAAGTTGCAGACAAAGCAACAATTTATAACATTTTACTTGCGCTTACATTAACTTCGCAGCCTTGTGTAGGATTTAATCTTATGTTAGCAGCCTCAAGTCCCAATCTGCCAGCGTCTGCCATATAAATTACTGTAATTATAACTTTATTTTTTACAGTTTACAGGCTGCCTGACTTCAGACCATCCAGTGCAGCTTATACTTTTAAAAAGTACGATCATATAAAATCAATAACACTACAATGATTTTTTTCAAGTAATGGCATGGAATAGGAGTAGAATAGAATAGAATAGAATAGAATAGAATAGAATAGAATAGAATAGAATAGAATAGAATTAGAATTAGAATTAGAATTAGAATAGAATAGAATAGAATATGGAATGGGGAATAGAATAAAATAGAATTAGAATAGAATAGAATATGGAATGGGGAATAGAATAGAATAGAATAGAATAAAGCTTGGAGGTTGTCTAGTCCAGCCCCCTGCTCAAGTAGGAGAATCTATACCATTTCAGACAAATGATTGTCTAGCTTCTTCTTAAAAACCTCCAGTGATGGAGCACCCATAACTTCTGGAGGCAACTTCTGTTCCACCGGTTAATTGTCCTCCCTGTTAGGAAGTTTCTCCTTAATTCCAGGTTGCTTCTCTCTTTGATCAGTTTCCATCCATTGTTTCTTGTCCTGCCCTCTGGTGCTTTGGAGAATAACGTGACCCCCTCATCTTTGTGGCAGCCCCTCAAATACTGGAATGCTGCTATCCTGTCACCCCTATTTCTTCTTTTCTTTAGACTGGCCAAACCCAAGTCCCGTAGCCGTTCTTCGTATGTTTTAGCCTCCAGGCCTTGGATCCTCTTAGTTGCTCTTCTCTGATTTTTTTTCCAAACTCTCAATGTCTTTTTTGTAGTATGGTGACCAAAATGGGTTGCAGTATTCCAGGTGTGGCCGCACTAGGGTTTTATAAAGCGGTACTAATACTTTGCATGATCTTGATTCTGTGCCTCTGTTTATTCAACCCGGAGAAATAGACTAACTTGCACGGTGGAGTCCAGTGAGTGGATGCTGAAGGGTCACGTACCAACATTTATGGAGAGACTCCTCCATCCAGGTCTTGGTTGTCCCAAAGGTGCTTTTTTCAAAAGGCAGCTGGACTTTCTTTGTTTTTCCTGGAAGACATTTCCCTTCTCATCCAAGAAGCTTCTTCAGTTCGGTCTTCAGAACAGAAGGACTGTCTTGGGAGAGAGGTGAAATGCCTTCAGGGAAAAAACAAAGTCACAAAAAGGGCAGTCACAGGCACCCCTTAAAAAAAAAAAAACCTTGGGAATTGCCTGCTCAATTAATAGGCTTGGGTGACTGGGGGGATATAAAGTGGGAAAATCCATTTTTTTAAAAGTTTTTTATTTATAATACAGTTAAAAAAAAGTGGACATAATGTAACATTCCAGTGTAAGTATTTCTAATAATTGATTCCTTTTGTTACATATAATTCTTTATCTCTATATATACCTATATATTTTTTCTATACAATATCTAATTTATTTCTCTATTTACTAACCTAAAAGTGTATGTATTTCTATCTTAACACTAGACTATCACCCGGACAGTCCTCCTTGATTCACACCAATAGTAGAATTTGTCCCAGATTTCGAAGTAGTCTGATTCAGTCTTGTCCTTCATTTTCATTGTGAGCCTGTCCATATCGGCACACGATAATATTTTATATATAGTATCTCTTCCTCTGTTGGGGTTTCTTTATTCCTCCAACTTTGTGCATACACCAATTTAGCAGTGGTGAGGATGTGCTACCATCAGGTAAAAATATCCCTTTGTCGTATTTCTGTGTAGTAGTAATAATAATAATAGTAATAATAAAGTTGGAAGGGACCTTGGAGGTCATCCAGTCCAACCCCCTGCTCAGGCAGGAAACCCTATACCATTTCGGACAAATGGCTGTCCAGTTTCTTCTTAAAAACTTCCAGTGTTGGAGCATTCACCGCTTCTGAAGGCAGGCTGTTCCCCTGTTAATTGTTCTAACATTCAGGAAATTTCTCCTTAGTTCTAGATTGCTTCTCTCCTTGATGAGTTTCCATCCTTTGCTCTATCGTTAATATTTCTTCCAGCCATTTTTTTTATCTTATTCCAAAAATCACAAGCTTTTGCGCATTCCCACCACATATGGTAGTAAGTCCCTATTGCCAATTTCCAGCATGTAGATAAAAAATTTGGACCCCTTGTGGGTGGGAGATGCCATCTATAAAACATTTTGTAGAGATTTTCTTTGTAGGAGGGGGCCAAAGTGAGCTTCCTGTTTCTTACCCATAATTCTTGCCAGATGTGCAGATCAAAGTTGAGACCATGGTCCCTGCTCCACGTTAACATGGTTTCTTTCACCTGTTCCTCAACCATTGCCTGATCTAGCCGATAAGGATATAGTTTTTTAATCATTTCTGAAAACCCCCAATTAACGGAGGGCTACAACTGGCGATCTTTTCTCCCTCGAGGTACCGCTGCACAAAAGAGGATTTCCACGCCTACCTTGAGAAGGAAGAGAAGCCGAGGAAAGATCCAGATGGAGCAAAGAACCACCTTGAGGCCGAGCCGGGGCTGCCTCCCGCCAAATTGCAGAAGCTGGAACTTGATGGGGCCGAAGAAGAGAGGCCGGCGGAAGTTGCCGTTGTCGCTGAGAACGCACAAGAGCCTCCAGGACGGAAGAGACTGCGAGGGCAAAACAAGAACCGCCCGTGCATGAAGCCGACTCACTACGAGAAGCAGCGCTTGTGCCCCTCCGTGGTTCAGGTAAATCGTCCACGCGTGGCAAATGCGTGGAGACAGATCCACTCAGCCGGGGCTTGAAATGACATTTCTGCTCCTAGCTTAGCATTTCTGTTCCTTGGGTGGCTTCGGAAGAGACAAAAGCGGTCCCGTTTTAATGGCTACCTAGAGGTTGGTCCTCACTTAACAACCGGTCACGTAGTGACATTTGATGTTACGTTGAACCCTCACTCTAAAACTTACCTATGACCTGATTCCGGAGTTCCAGGGGCTGCATTCACTCCCATGATCACATTAGGACAGTGGTTCTCCACCTGTGGGTCGGGACCCCATTTGGGGTCGAACGACCATTTCACGGGGGTCACCAAACAAGGCTGTCCGCCATTTTTTTCCCGTTTTCTTTGGCCACGCCCTTGGCACCCGTGATATATAAATGGTTGGGAGTCACCAAAACATGGGGAACTGTATTATGGGGTCGCGGCATTAGAAAGGTTGAGAACCACTGCATTAGGATAACATAGGATAGGATAGGATAGGATAGGATAGGATAGGATAGAATGGGATCGGATAGGATGCAGAATAGAATAGAACAGAACAGACTAGAATAGAATATAGAATAAATGGAATGGAATAGAATAGGGAATAAATGGAATGGCATTCCCTCCAGAATGGAAAAGAACACAACAACAACAACAACAATAATAATAATAATAATAATAATAATAATAATAATAATATTGGAAGGAAACTTGGAGATCATCTAATCCAGTGATGGTGAACCTTTTAGAGACCGAGTGCCCAAACTGCAACCCAAAACCCACTTACGCATCGTCGGGTGCCAGGTGGGTGTGGCCCATTGGGTGGGTGTGGCCCATTGGGTGGGCGTGGCTGCAGTGGTAACAGCAGTCTGGGTGGGACTAAAAAGTTCAATCAATCAATTCCAACTTTGCAAGATCTTTTTTTTTCCCGCGAGAAGTTGAAATTGACTGATTGATTGGACCTTTTTTTTTTTGTACACGGTGGCGACGGCCTAAAGCGAGAAGGTTTTATTTTATTTGTATTTTGTATTTAATTTTATTTATAGTCCGCCCAATCCCAAAGGACTCAGGGCGGCGTACAGAGTTAAAACTTAGCCAGCTGAAGGCCTAGGACTGGGTGATGGCGCACGTGCCCACAGAGAGGGCTCTGAGTGCCGCCTCTGGCACCCGTGCCACAGGTTCGCCACCACTGATCTAGTCCAACCCCCTGCTCAGGCAGGAAACCCTATACCATTTCAGAGAATTGGCTGTCCAGTCTTTTCTTAAAAACTTCCAGTGTTGGAGCATTCACCGCTTCTGGAGGCAGGTAGTTCCACTGGTTGTTTTAATTGTGAGGATATTTCTCCTTAGTTCTAGGTTGCTTCTTTCTTTAGTATATGTATACATCCGAACTAGACTGTGTTGTTACTCTGTACTGTAGAATATATGTGGGTATATGCAATTTTCTGGGGGGGGGTCATATTTATGTTGTGTATATAGGAGGTGGTGACCCGCAACAGGTTGTTCCACTGGTTAATTGTTTTAACTGTCAGGAAGTTTCTCCTTAGTTCCAGGTTGCTTCTCTCCTTGCTTAGTTTCCACCCATTGCTTCTTGTCCTGCCTTCAGGCGCTTTGGAGAATAGCTTGACTCCCTCTTCTTTGGGGCAGCCCCTGAGAGATTGGAAGACTGCTATCCTGTCCCCCCTCGTCCTTCTCTTCATTAAACTAGACATACCCAATTCCAGCAACCGTTCCTTATATGTTTTAGCCTCCAGTCCCCTAATCATCTTTGTTGCTCTTTTCTGTACTCTTTCTAGAGTCTCAACATCTTTTTTACATCGTGGTGACCAAAACTGGACACAGTATTCCAAGTGTGGCTTTACCAAGGCCTTGTAAAGTGGTATTAACACTTCACGTGATCTTGATCCTATCCCTCTGTTAATGCAGCCCAGCATTGTGTTGGCCTTTTTGGCAGCTGCAGCACACTGCTGGCTCCTATTTAGGTGATTGTCTACTAGGACTCCGAGGTCCCTCTCACAGTTATTGAGCAAGGTGCCACCTATGCTGTACTTGTGCATTTGGTTTTTCTTGCCTAAATGTAGAACCTTGCTTTTTTCACCCTTGAAAAAAGCTAAGGCTTGCAGAGAGCTAGGGGGTTGGCGAGACAGAGGTCTTTAGCTTGCGATGGAAGCTAAATCGGAAATGTAATATTTTTTTATTTAAAAAAAAATAAAAACAAATCCCTAGTTTTTGCCAGTCCCCCCCCCCTTCACAGCACCCTCTTTCTTTCGCCAAAGGAACGTGTGGAAAAATGCTTCTACGGCGCCAAGTGCCGCTTCCTGCACGACCTGAAGGAGTACATGGCCACCAAGCCGCCCGACCTCGGGGGGCGCTGCCTGCTGTTTGAGACCTTCGGCAGGTGCACGTACGGGGCCACCTGCCGATTCGCCGGAGCTCACCTGGGAGAGGACTACAAGAACCAGGTGAACGCCGAGCTCCTGAAGCAGTGGGAGGGACGGCTGGCGGTGAGGAACAGCCTCAGCAAGGACGTCCAGCAGCAGCTGCGGAAGAAGAAAATGCCCTTTGCCAGGTCCAGCGAGTACCTCCGTTCCCTGGGCAAGTCCCATCCGGCCAGGAGGCCCGGGAACTGGGATGCCAACCCCGTGGCAGCCAAGATGGGGGTCTCGGACAGTTCGGCTTCTGAAGGAGCAAAGGAGCCTGGAATGGCCAGGTTGGAGGCCCCGGACAATCCTAACCCATCAGAAGAAGAAGAAGGAGTAGGTTCTGCTCTGAAGGGCCCAAGTCCTCCGGCAGACCCTGCTCCGAAAAGGCTGGGCGCTGTGACGGACGAGGACACGGTGAAGCTGAGGCTGTCTGAGAAAGCCCAGGTGAGCCCAAGAAGGGCCAGGAGTTAGGCTGAAAGCAGGAGAGGGGATCTGTCTGCCTGTCTGTCTGTCTGTCTGATCAATCTCTCTCATCTATTTTATCCATTATCTCTGCCGTCCATCGATCTTTGTTATCTATTTTATCTGTCTACCTTCCTACCTGTTACCTATTTTATCTGTTATCTCTATCATATCTGTCTGTCTGTCTATCTATCGACCGGTATCTATCTGTTTGTCTGTCTTGTCTGTCTGTCTGTCTGTCTGCCTGCCTGCCTACCTACCTACCTACCTACCTACCTACCTACCTACCTACCTACCTACCTATCTATCTACCTACCTATCTATCTATCTATCTATCTATCTATCTATCTATCTATCTATCTATCTATCTATCTATCTATCTATCGGTATCTCTGTCTTTCTGTCTGCCTGCCTGCCTACCTACCTACCTACCTACCTACCTACCTACCTACCTACTATCTATCTATCTATCTATCTATCTATCTATCTATCTATCTATCTATCTATCTATCTATCTATCGGTATCTCTGTCTTTCTGTCTGCCTGCCTGCCTGCCTGCCTACCTACCTACCTACCTACCTACCTACCTACCTACCTACCTACCTACCTATCTATCTATCTATCTATCTATCTATCTATCTATCTATCTATCTATCTACCTACCTACCTACCTACCTACTACCTCTATCTATTATCTATCTATCTATCTATCTATCTATCTATCGGTATCTCTGTCTTTCTGTCTGTCTGCCTGCCTACCTACCTACCTACCTACCTACCTACTATCTATCTATCTATCTATCTATCTATCTATCGGTATCTCTGTCTTTCTGTCTGCCTGCCTACCTACCTACCTACCTACCTACCTACCTACCTACCTACCTACCTACCTACCTACCTATCTATCTATCTATCTATCTATCTATCTATCTATCTATCGGTATCTCTGTCTTTCTGTCTGCCTGCCTACCTACCTACCTACCTACCTATCTATCTATCTATCTATCTATCTATCTATCTATCTACTGGTATGTCTGTCTGTCTACCTACCTACCTACCTATCTATCTATCTATCTATCTGTATCTACCTATCTATCTATCTATCTATCTATCTATCTATCTATCTATCTATCTATTTGTCTGTCTGCCTATCTATCTATCTATCTATCTATCTATCTATCTATCTATCTACCGGTATCTGTCTGTCTGTCTCTCTCTCTCTATCTTTCTCTACCTACCTACCTACCTACCTACCTACCGGTATCTCTGTCTGTCTGTCTATCTATATATCTATATATCTATATATCTATCTATCTAATTTAGAACAGAGCCCACCTCCGTCACAGAGAGTTCTAATATTGTTCCCGCTCTTTCCACATTTAGTTCGACTTTGCACAAAGAAAAGGAAAAAAGTGGAGCCACAGTGTCTCCCCAGCTGTTTGCCCCTTCCTCCGGCTGGCCTCTCCTTTCAGGCAACGGACAGACTCTCATGAGGAGTGCCCTCCAGGGGCTTCTGAGTTTTGTAGGGTTGAAAACACTCCCCCCTGCCCCACCAACAAATACACACACACTCCCCAGCCCAGTAACGAAGGGCGCAGTTTTTTGCCTACTGGGCTCTGCCGAGTAGGAAGCAGATTTTCCCCATCCTGCGCGTTTATTTAGCCTTCACCCATTTCTCTCTCTCTCTGCATTTCTCTCCCAGTTGGACCTCCGTGGCAAGCTCTATTTGGCCCCCCTGACAACGGTAAGGAGACGCTCTTCGGCTTGAAGTGTGTGGTTTGCCAACACACCTAAAAGGCTCAGGATGGGAGCTGAGGTTGACGTGTTTATGCAGAAGCCAGGAGAGAAAAAAGGACGGAGCAGGAGAACCGCTGAGCCAGAAAAGAATAGAGCAATTTTTTTAAATCTCCCCCCCCCCCCCAGTGCTTCCTTCTCTCCTGAAGTCATCCACGGATCCCTTTTCTTCTCCTCCCTGTCCTGGGGGGCTTCTGCAGTCCCCCCTCCCTGCCAGTGTGTTCCTAAATCTTCTGATTTTTTTTCCCCTTGGGTTTCTCGGGGGGCGAGGGAGGTGTCCCCCACCCTTTTGTGAATTCTTAGCATGACACTCTTAATGGCCATAAATGTTGAGTGCCTGTTCCAAGTTCCAAGGGCACCGAAAAAAAGGCAGTGACGGCCGTTTTCCACTCTTAACGCCCGTGGTTAAACTCCGACAGCTGGCAACTGACTCGTATTTAGGACGGTCGCAGTGCCCCCAGGGTGTGTGTGTGTGTGTCACGTGATCCCTTCTTTCTGACGACCAAAGTCTACGGGGAAGCTGGGCTCACTTAACCGCTGTGTGTCTAACTTAGCGACGGAAGTGATTCGCTTAACAAGCGTGGTAAGAAAGGTGGTTAAAAACGGGGAAAAGCTCGCTGACTCACTTAACGACAGAAAACCGGGAGCTCAATTGTGGTCATGCATCAAGGGCTACTACCCATGATAGAAGATTGAAGTAATAAATACCCCCTTTTGACGAACGGAAAATTAGCCAAGACGGGGGAGGCGTATAAAGGGGGTAGAGTTGGGGGGGTCTTGAATTCACTACCCCCCCTCCAGAATGACCCGTGTCCATCAGGGCCCCAGGCCAGATCAGGAGAGGCGGGTTTTTGGGGTGCTTCAGGAAGGCCAGAAGGAGGGGTGCAGGTCTTAGGGGTGCACAATGTTCTATTTTGAAAGTTTTATTCGTTTATAATATATGATACAATTGAAATGCAAAGTAAAAGCTTTTACGTTGTGGCTCCCACCCTCTAGAACAGGGGTAGGCAACCTGGGCTCTTTTATGACTCATATACTTCAACTCCCAGAATTCTTGAGCCAGCATAGGGGAACTACGTCCCACTCATGACTGGTGGACTTCAACTCCCAGAATTCCTGAGCCAACATGAGGGAAACTTTAGCCCCCTCATGACTCGTGGACTTCAACTCCCAGAATTCCTCAGCCAGCATGGGGGAACTATGGCCCCTTCATGACTCCTGGACTTCAACTCCCAGAATTCCTGAGCCAGCATGGGGAAACTGGCCCCCTCATGACTCCTGGACTTCAGCTCCCAGAATTCCTGAGCCAGCATGGGGGAACTATGGCCCCTTCATGGCTTGTAGACCTCAACTCCCAGAATTCCTGAGCCAGCATGGCTCAGCTTGGAAACCTCTCCCTTTCCCCTCAGCATGGCTGGCTGAGGAATTCTGGGAGTTGAAGTCCACGTCATAAAAGTGCCAAGGTGGCCTACCCCTGCTCTAGAACATTGTGGACCCCTGATACAGTTGAAATACAAAGTAAATAGCAGAAAAGTTGGGGAAGGGAAAAGGGAGGTAAGGGAGAAAAGTGGAGGCTTGAAGTTGATACCCTATTGGCACCAAAGGAAGTCGGAAGTCAATGCCTTTTTTTTCCCTTCCTTTTTTCCCCCTCCCTTCTCTACTCTCTCTCCCCTTCTCCATCTTTCCTGCTATTTACTTTGTATTTCGACTGTATCGGGGGTGCACGACATTCTAGAGCAGTGGTTCTCTACCTGTGGGTCGGGACCCCATTTGGGGTCGAAGGACCATTTCATGGGGGTCGCCAAACAACGCAGTCCACCATTTTTCCCCCCTTTTCCTTAGCTGTGCTACTCCCTTTTATTCTATTGGCTTTTGAAAGCCAATAGAAGAGACTCCCTTGAATAGAGTCTAATTCTATTGGCTTTCCAAAGCCAATAGGAATTGCCCAGGCTGTCTCTGCCCTGCTGAGCCCGCCAAAAGTCCCAGTCTGCAAACGGTGCTGCGCCAGTTGAGTAGTCCTCGACTTACGACCGGTTGAGTACTCCTCGACTCACGACCGGTTGGGGGTCGCGGCATTAAAAAGGTTGAGAACCCCTGTTCTAGAGGGTGGCAGCCCCAACGTAAATGGTTTCTTCTGGACCCCACCGGCTGGAATTCCTTGACCGACCAGAGTCTGCAGCCAGCCCCTTCCGATGGGGTGAGTGGGGTGGGCCAGTCCCATGGGGCACCCCGGACCCCCGTCGCTCCAAAAAACCCCGTTTCTAAATGTGAACCCATCCTGGCTTGCCTTAACCTTCCTGTCTGTCCTGGGATTTCAGTGCGGCAACCTGCCCTTCCGGAGGGTATGCAAAGGCTACGGGGCGGACGTCACCTGCGGAGAGATGGCGGTCTGCACCAACCTGCTCCAGGGACAGTCCTCCGAATGGGCCTTGCTGAAGCGGCACGAGACTGAGGACCTCTTTGGGGTTCAGGTAGCTTCCGGGCGCGGAGTGGGAACTGGGGCCTGGGGCCCGAGAGAGCTTCGGTTCAAGTTGAGCTTCGCCCGTGAAGCTCAGCCTCCTCCTTGCAGCCAACACCTTCTCCGGAAAAAAGGGGGAGCAGCAGAAATGGGGGCCTCCCTTGGAGAGAGTGGTAGGAATCGGGCAGGTCTAGTTTGATGAAAAGCAGGATGAGGGGGGACATGATAGCAGCCATCCAATATTTGAGGGGCTGCCCCAAAGAAGAGGGAGTCAAGCTATTCTCCAAGGCACCTGAAGGCAGGACAAGAAGCAATGGATGGAAACTAATCAAGGAGAGAAGCAACCTAGAACTAAGAAGAAATATGACAGTTAAAACAATTAACCAATGGAACAACCTGCCTCCAGAAGCGGTGAATGCTCCAACATTGGAAGTTTTTAAGAAGAGACTGGACAGCCATTTGTCAGAAATGGTCTAGGGTTTCCTGCCTGAGCAGGGAGTTGGACTAGATGACCTCCAAGGTTCTTCCAACTTTATTATTATCATTATTATTATTGATCATCGCACAGTCAGCCAGATGTTCAGACTGGATTTGGCATTTTGTCTACCTATGGAGTCCTTACCCAGGACCTGGGATAGGCAAATGTGGATGTTTGATGGTATTACAGGTATCGTCGCAGGATGGAAGCAGTTCCTATTATTATTATTATTATTATTATTATTATTATTATTATTATTTATTGTCATTATTATATGTTACAAGGTCTTAGCAGGGATTGGACTAGAACAGGAGTCCCCAAGCTGTGAGTCGCAGTCCACTACCTTGCCGTAGCCTGTTGGCCACCGGGCTGCGTGAGTGGCTGATGGTTCTGCGTATGCACATCCGCACAGCCCCACTTGCGCAAGCATTGCCACGAGAATCACAGGTGTTCGCGGCCCCACTCATACCAGCCACGGGTGTTCATGCGCGCAGGCACAGGCATATGTTCACCCCCCACACACACACAAAACCATCCCTTCTTCCCCCGCCCCCCGCCCCAACTCTGAGGAACTCTGGATTAGAAGACCTCCAAGGTGTCTTCCAGATCTATTATTCTGTTATTCTGTCTGCTCCCAGGATCTACTAACCCTTTAAAACAGCGGTTCTCCACCTGTGGGTCGGGACCCCATTTGGGGTCGAATGACCATTTCACGGGGATCGCCAAACAACGCAGTCCGCCATTTCCTCCTCCCCTTTTCCTTAGCTGTGCTATTCCCTTTTATTCTATTGGCTTGTGAAAGCCAATAGAATAGACTCTCTTGAATAGAGTCTCATTCTATTGGCTTTCCAAAGCCAATAGGAATGGTCCAGGCTGTCTCTGCCCTGCTGAGCCCGCCAAAAGTCCCATTCTGCAAACGGTGCTGCAAGTTGTCTGCAGCGAAGGCGAGCTGGAAGTTTCCACCCCTCCCTGCTGAGCAACTACTAAAAATGTAAGCACAAGAGGCCAGGGGTGGGAGGTGAGAGGTGGGAGGCCGGTGGGCGCAGGGACGGTTGCTGGCGCATGTGGGGCCCGGCGGGTGCCTTACCTCCCTTGGGTTGGGCCAGCTGGTGGCCCAGCCAGTGGTCAGCCTGCACCGTCGCTGCCGCTTGCCAGCTACGCCTCGGCCGGCGCAGGGGGCGGCACCACGCATGCGCGGCGCTCCCGGGCAGGGAAAGTCCTCGACTTAACGACCGGTTGGGTAGTCCTCGACTTACGACCGGTTGGGGGTCGCGGCATTAAAAAGGTTGAGAACCACTGTTCTAAAACGACCCCATTGATTTATTGCTGGGACATAATTTTTCTCCCCTCCTAAATACACAATGCTCAACCCAGAATACCCGTATATGCCGGCGTACAAGGCGACCCGGCGTATAAGATGACCCCCGTCTTTATCGCCGGGCCGCATTCCTAGAACGTCGTCTTATACGCCGGAAACTACCAGTGTTTCCTGCGTATAAGACGACTCGGCGTATAAGACGACCCCCGTCTTTGGCGCCGATTTCAGCGCTTGCGGAAGTCGCCTTATACGCCGGCATTTACGGTAGGTGAGAAACCAGGCCTGGCCTCTTAAGTAGAGAATTGCCGGTCTAGAACGACGTATGCCTGAAATCGTCTGAATTGTCTGAAACGGAGTAGGCTCTCCTGCTTGAGCGGGGGGTGGGGTGGACTAGCAGACCTCCCGGGGTCCCTTCCGACTGAGTTATTCTGAGAGGGGCTCCCCGGTGCCTTGCTAACTCTGGGCGTCCGCTCCGTTTGCAGCTGGAAGGAGCCTTCCCAGACACCATGACGAAATGCGCGGAGCTGCTGAACCAAACCATCGAGGTGGATTTTGTGGATATTAACGTGGGGTGCCCCATTGACCTGGTCTACAACAAGGTAATGGGTCATTTTGGGCCGATGCACAGCTTGCATTTCATTGGCTAACCCTGTAAAGGTCAGTTCCTTCGCCAGAGGGCTGACGGCTTAGAAAGCCAGCCCCAGCGGTAGACACCAAAGAGTATTATTAAAATGGGCTTCTCCTTCTCTTGACCCGCTCGGGAAAATGGGATGAAATCAATAAAGGAGGAGGTATGGGAAACGACGCATCTGTACTTGTGTAGGTCGAGGTTGTTACGTTAAGGCCGCAGTGGACAGTCCTTTGAAGCCACCGTCTCTCCCTGCCTTGAAATCCGACCTTGAGAAGTCTTATAAAATGGCTGCCAGGCAGAAGGGTGTGCCCATTTTCAAAATGGCTGCCTCACCGAGTCCCATTTGCCAGACATACCATTGCACCAACAGAGGGAAATATTGGTACCTCAGGGTTAAACTGTGGGGCCCTTGGTGCTCTCTGAGCCTGGTGCTTTTCTTGCAGATGTTTCATTACCTAACATTACCTAACTGGAGGCTAAAACATATAAGGAACGGTTGCTAGAATTGGGTATGTCTAGTTTAACGAAGAGAAGGACAAGGGGGGACAGGATAGCCGTGTTCCAATATCTCAGGGGCTGCCCCAAAGAAGAGGGAGTCAAGCTATTCTCTAAAGCACCTGAAGGCAGGACAAGAAGCAACGGGTGGAAACTAATCAAGGAGAGAAGCAACCTAGAACTAAGGAGAAACTTCCTGACAGTGAGAACAATTAATCATTTGAACAGCCTGCCTCCAGAAGCATTAAATGCTCCAACACTGGAAGTTTTTAAGAAGAGACTGGACAGCCATTTGTCCGAAATGGTGTAGGGTTTCCTGCCTGAGCAGGGGGTTGGACTAGATGACCTCCAAGGTCCCTTCCAACTTTACTACTATTGCTAATTCAACTAGGTAACATCATCAGGGCTAGAAGGGGTGGACGGTGTTGGCTCTCGATTTATATACTAGTGGCTTGTCGTGTTCCCCCACGGTCACGTAACAACCTGCCTCCAGAAGCGGTGGATGCTCCAACACTGGAAGTTTTTAAGAAGAGACTGGACAGCCATTTGTCCGAAACAGTATAGGGTTTCCTGCCTGAGCAGGGGGTTGGACTAGATGACCTCCAAGATCCCTTCCAACTTTACTATTATTATTATTATGGATCATCGCACAGTCAGCCAGATGTTCAGACTGGATTTGGCATTTTGTCTACCTATCGAGTCCTTACCCAGGACCTGGGATAGGCAGATGTGCATGTTTGATGTTGTTGTTGTTGTTGTTGTTGTAGGCAGATGTGCATGTTTGATGTTGTTGTTGTTGTTGTTATTATTATTATTATTATTATTATTATTATTATTATTATTATTACCTTCTGACAAGCAAAGTCCATGGGGAAGCCAGGTTCACTTAACAACTGTGGCAAGAAATGGAAAATGGGGCAAAACTCTGAGGTGGCGCAGCAGGTAGAGTGCAAGTGCTGCAGGCCACTTTAGCTAACTGTGTTCAGCAGGTCAGCGGTTCAAATCTCACTGGCACAAGGTTGACTCAGCTTTCCATCCTTCCGGGGTAGGTCAAATGAGGACCCAGATTGTTGGGGGCAATGTAAATATATATGTCAGAATCCAATTATATTTCATCTTTAAATTATCAAATATAGAAACTCCCAATTCTGCCTTCTTTGGATTCTGCCATAAGAGGGAGAGAAGGGGGAGAACAAAGGGGCTTTATGGCCCTCACTTCCTTCTTTACACTTCAAAGAGCTGAATGCTGAATGTGTGTTTATTGTAACCTCGAAGCGTTCACATACCAAAGGAGGGAAGTTGCCTTTCATGTAGTTATCTGAAGTCTCCATCCAGACGGAAGAAAGAAGAAAGGGGGGTGGAATTGTGATACTTGAAACTATCACTGGAAGGGGGGTTGATTGGGTGGGACTACTGGGGAACCCCTTAAAACCTTGAATGGAAGAGCTTGAACCCCAAGTCCTGTCTAGCATGCCTGCAACCATTTTCTCTTAATAAAGGATTCCTGTTGGAAGAACTATTCCAAGAGTTCTGTCTTCTTAAGATGCAAAGTGGGGTGGGTCCTTACATTATATATATATATATATATATATACATTACTTACTGGTGTACACCACTTAGAGAGTGCTTGCACTTAAAGCGGTATATAAGTCTCATAAATAAATAAATACATAAATAAATAAACTCCTTTAACAACTGACTGAGCAACAAAAAATCTTGGGCTCAGTTGTGGTGATAAGTCGAGGATTACCTGGATGAGAAAGTGGGAGCCGGTGAATTCTAATCCCACCCTTAGCTGGGTGACCTTGGGCCAGTCGCTTTCTCTCAGCCCAACTCGCCTCACAGGCTTGTCGTTTTGGGGAAAATGAGGACAGACTTAACGTTCACCGCCTTGAATTGTGGATCAAAATAACACAGGCCATAAATAAATAATCTCTGAACATGCTCTTCGCCCTCCTTTTCCTTTTCCCTTCCCAGGGTGGTGGATGCGCTCTGATGACCCGCAACAATAAGTTTGAGCAAATCGTCCGCGGCATGAACTCCGTAAGTCAGCGGCCATCTCTCCAGCCAATTCCTGCCGGTGTCGGATCGATACCGTCTTCTTTCTGCTTTTCCTAACTGCTTGAAACGCTTCTTTTGGTGTCTTTTACTAACGGCTTCGCCAGCTGCCGCCTCACGCTTGGCGCCTCGCAACCCTTGAGTATCGGCTGCCGTGAACTCTAGGGAACTAGATCGGAGGGGGAAAGCGAAAGTAGCGGCTAAATCTTCCTGAGATGCGGCCTCAAGGTCACCTGGCTGGGAGAAGAACGCAGCTGCATTGCTGCATTGAGAAATGGGAGGCCGTTAAGGGAGGGAAAAGTTAAACCTGGAGATTTTGGCGCGTGATCTTCAGTTCTGGCTTTGAAGTACGGTAATCCACTTAACTTTTAGTAAACTATACCTTTCTCAATAAATGGAGTTAAGGATCGTTCTTAACTAGAGGCTCAAGCTGAGGCAGGTCTGACAGGCTTCTTTTCCTAACGGGTTGTAACTCTCCTTTTTGCCAGGCTGCATTTCAGCAAGCATGCCCAAAATGTGTCAGGGACTCGATGGCGTGACCAATCAGGCTCTGTCCTGTGTTTTTCCAGATTTAATTAGGCGGGCTCTGTAGCTTGAATCGTCCTATCCCCTTCTCGTGATCCTGCTGTCTTATTTCGACTGTGGGCAACGGATCCTTGGCTTCTTGTTAAAAAGCAGCAGATTGAAAGAAAGCAAATTCTGTTGAGCAGGGGATTCCCAAACAAACTGCCTGGCTGTGATGACTCCCACCCCAGACGCTTCCCCAGATGCCTCTTCCGATGTCAGCTCGGAGGAGGATGAACCAGTTTCAGGCATGGGTCAGTGGCTCCAAGCAGCTGGCTGAGAGGGATTTGGCTGAAGCACAGCTGCAGCAGGACAGCCCCGAGGCTTCAGGTGGGGAAAGCACGCAGTTGCAGCTGGTCCGTATTGAGGAGGAGGAACTGCCTTCTACACCTGATCCGAGAACACGTAGGGCAGAGAAAAGGCAGGAGCAGAGGTCAGCCCAACTATTTGCAAGGAGGCAGTCTCACCCTTCTTGATGGGCTGCGCCTTTAGCACAGCAGATAGATGGAGGCAATACTGTGTTCGTTTCCCTTGCTTTGCCTTGGATTGACACCATGCCTTGACTTTGGATTGTGCTTTGTGAACGCCAGACTTTTCTTGTCTCGTGAACCCTCTTGTGGTGTGGATTTAATTTTGCCTGGTGGATTTATCTGGTTTGAGAAACTTTCAGGTGCCTTGTGGGCTCCTCAGCCATTGCTCTGTGGACCAGCATCGGTCTGCTTGTGGCTGGACTTAATTGGGAGAGTTTTAGGGTTTTGGTGAAGGAAATTGCTGTGGAATATTAATAAAACCATTAACCCAGTGTTACGTGTGCATGTGAGTAAGTGGGACAGCACAGCAGCTCAATTGTCTCTTCCTTCCTTCCTTCCTTCCTTCCTTCCTTCCTTCCTTCCTTCCTTCCTCTTCCTTTCTTCCTTCCTTCCTTTCTTTCTTTCTGTCTTCCTTTCTTTCTTCCTTTCTTTCTTTTTTCTTTCTTCCTTCCTTTCTTCCTTCCTTCTTCTTTCTTTCTTCCTTCCTTCCTCTTTCTTGCTTCCTTCCTTTCTTTCCTTTCTGTCTTCCTTACTTTCTTTCTTTCTTCCTTCCTTCCTTCCTTCCTTCTTCTTTCTTTCTTTTTTCCTTTCTTTCTTCCTTCCTTCCTTCCTTCCTTCCTTTCTTTCTTTCCTTTCTTTCTGTCTTCCTTCTTTCCTTCCTCTTTCTTTCTTCCTTCCTTCCTTCCTTCCTTCCTCTTTCTTTCTTTCTTTCTTTCTTTCTTTCTTTCTTTCTTTCTTTCTTTCTTTCTTTCTTTCTTTCTTTCTTTTTTTTCTTTCTCCTTCCCAGGTCCTGGATGTTCCCCTGACGGTTAAGATCAGGACAGGCGTGCAAGAGAAAACGAACCTGGCTCATAAACTGATCCCCAACCTCCGAGAATGGGGAGCCTCGTTGGTGACGGTATAGGAAGCTCTGCTTTTCTAACTCCGGTTGGGATGGAGGCCTGGTTACTCACCTTGGCAGATCTGAGTGCTAATTCTTCCTTGGGCGTTCCCCATCAGAGGGGTCTTCGAGAGGAAGAGGGTGGTAGCATTCTTCTCCCGCCCTTCCTCTTCCTGGGGTTTCCCTGGCAAAGATCCAGAGAGAGAAAAAGGAGCAGTTTCCTGCTTTGCTTCTTGGCAAATTTTAAGACTCGTGGACTTCGACTCCCAGAATTCCCCAGCTCGCATGTGACTTTAAACTCCAATTTAGAGAGTTTAAACTCCAGTCCTGGGAGTTTGAAGCCCACCCAGTCTTAAAGTTGCCAAGTTGGGGGGGGGGCCTGACTTAGACAGAGTAAAGGGATCCAGATGTGGCGGTGTTTATTTTAATCGGCGCCAACTGCACCTTCTTTTTTTTCCTGACCTTGCTAGCTCCACGGCCGGTCGAGAGAGCAGAGGTACACGAAGATGGCAGACTGGGAATACATTGCAGAGTGTGTCAAAGTGGCCAGCCCCATGCCTCTCTTCGGTAGGTGGCTGCCAGTTCGGCCTTCCCGAGTCGTTCTGGGTCACTTTCCGTCCAGCTCATGAGTTTTGACTGGGTGACCGCAGGCATGCGGCAGCGGTCAATGGTCGTGCGAGTCGAGGATCTGTTCTCAATCCTCCTTTCTGTGGGACGAGACTCAATGTACAGGGGGTCCTCAGCTTACGACCAAAATGGATGTCTATGGAGATTCTCCGTCATCCAGGTGAGGATTGTCCCAAAGGTGCTTTTTTCGGGAGGCATGTGGACTTCCTTGTTTTTCTTTGAAGACGTTTCCCTTCTCCTCCAGGAAGCTTCTTCAGCTCTGATTGGATGGAGTGGAATGGAAAGATTTATATTCCTTGCAGACAGCTGGTCATTTGCCTTCTTTCAGAGGGTCGTTGAGGCCGCTTGGAGATTTGTGTGCTCAGTGGTGCTTTTTCAAGAGGCATCTGGACTTTCTTGTTTTTCTTAGAAGACATTTTGCTTCTCATCCCAGAAGCTTCTTCAGCTCTGACCGGAAGGTGGGGAAGGGAAGGATTGATACTCCTTGTAGACAGCTGGTCATTTGCCTCCTTTTAGTGGGTCGTTGAGGCCACTAACTGTCCTCAGGGTCAGCTGAGGGGTGCAAATGGGGGTGGAGCCTTCTCAGCTGCCTTGTTCCTGTAGTCTGCAATTTGCCTCCTGAAAAAGTACCACTGAGGACACAGACAAATCTCCCAGTGGCCTCAACGACTCTCTAAAAGGAGGCAAATGACCAGCTGTCTGCAAGGAGTATAAATCCTTTCCTTCCCCATCATCCAGTCAGAGCTGAAGAAGCTTCTTGGAGGAGAAGCAAAACATCTTCAAGAAGAAAAACAAGGAAATAATAATAACAACAACAACAAATTTGGAAGAGACCTTGGAGGTCATCAAGTCCAACCCCCTGCTCAGGTAACCCTACACCATTTCGGACAAATGGCTGTCCAGTTTCTTCTTAAAAACTTCCAGTGTTGGAGCATTCACCACTTCTGGAGGCAGGTTGTTCCACTGGCTAATTGTTCTCACTGTCAGGAAGTTTCTTCTTAGTTCTAGGTTGCTTCTCTCCTTGATGAGTTTCCATCTGTTGCTTCTTGTCCTGCCCTCAGGCGCTTTGGAGAATAACTTGACTCCCTCTTCTTTGGGGCAGCCCCTGATACTGGAAGATTGCTATCATGTCCCACCTTGTCCTTCTCTTCTTTAAACTAGACATACCCAATTCCAGCAGCTGTTCTTTGTATGTTTTAGGCTCCAATCCCCTGATCATCTTTGTTGCTCTTCTCTGCCCTCTTTCAGTCCAGTTGCCTCCTGGAAAAAAGCCGCTTTGGGACAATTGAGCCCAAAGTTCCCATCACTAAGCAAGACGGTTCAGTGAGTTTTGTCCCACTCTGTGACCTTTCTTGCTGCAGTTGTTAAGTGGATCTGGCTTCCCCATTCACTTGGATTGTGCACAGGTCACAAAAGTGGATGTGATCCCAGGGGACACGGCAACCATCGTAAGCATGAGTCAGTTGCCGAGCGTCTGAATTTTGACCGCGTGACCGTGGATGGGGAGGCTGCAACGGTCCTAAATGCAAATAACGGTCGCAGGCCCCTTTTCCCAGAGCTGCTGCAAGGTCACTAAACAAATGGCTGTAAGTAGAGATGGGAAGGCATGAAAAAAACCTGGAAAAATTGGGGGGAAGCGGGGGGTTTCCCCCCACATTTTTCCCTAAACAGCTTTGGACAAAAGGGGAAGAAACAACCCTGTTCCCCTCACCACCACCATTTTTCCAGGTTTTTTTCCAGGCCTTGCCATCTCTAGTTATAAGTCCTATCCAGAGACGGATGATATATATATATATATATATTGCTTTGTAAACCGGGTGTTCTGACAGACCAGATCTGTCTGTCTGTCTGTCTGTCTATCTATCTATCTATCTATCTATCTATCTATCTATCTATCTATCTAGACAGATAGATATATAGATATAGATATAGATATAGATATATAGATTAGATACAGAGATATAGATATAGATATCCGGTCTGTCAGAACACCCGGTTTACAAAGCAATCTACTTATTGCTTTTTAGCCCCAATCTAGGAGCGTTGTTTTTTTTTTATCATACAGGCAGACACTACTGCGACAAACTATTTTGTGTTCAAATTGGATTTTGCCGACCAAGAGTTAAAGGGAGACTAGTATAGCTATTTAGCTTTCATCAGCTAGCCATACCCTTCTGAGATTCGAGCCTGGGCAGCTTGCATATTAGGCAGCTGTATTAACCTTTAGGCCACAGGCTCTCCTCACTTCTGTCAGCTAAAACCAGGGAAGAGAAATGGAGTGTTTTCCGGTGAAGCCAATCTGCCAGAACACCCAGTTTACAAAGCGATCTACTTATTGCTGCCTAATATGCAAGCAGCCCAGCTTCGAATCTCAGAAGGGTATGGCTAGCTGATGAGAGCTAAATAGCTCGAAATAGCTATACTAGTCTCCCTTTACCTCTTTGTCGGCAAAATCCAAATTGAACATATATATCTATCTATATATTTCCTTCCTGTACAGGAAATGGCGATATTTTTTCTTTCGAAGATGCTAACCGGGCCATGGCGAGCGGAGTTTCAGGGATCATGATTGCACGGTAAGTAGCTTTCCTTCCTCCCTCCTATAGTAAGCCCAGAGGATTATTGGCTGCCTCTCCTCCCTCCCCTTCCCCTTGGACAAACTGCACAGTTCCCGCTGTCTTAGGAAAGCTCAGAACATTCCTTAAAGACTCATCTCATCCCGGACGTTCCCTTTTTGAACTATTACCATCTGGCAGACGATACGAAGACAAAGAGGCTGAAAAACAGTTTTTATCCCAGGGCTGTAATCATAGTAAACAGCACTGTATAGTGCGACATTGGAAGTGCAATATTCGGGGCAGCGCAAAGGTGAATAGAATGTGAAGGATGTGTGTATATAATGTATGTTCTTATTTGTGGTTTTTTTTTAATTAAAAAGTTTTACAAAAATTACAAAATATACCCCAAAACCCACCCACCCTACCCCCCTACCCTTCCCCTCCCTCACTTCCCAGAGCTGAATACAGGGTAACAAATATAATAATCATAATCTAATTAACATTAACCACCTATATAGATAAACAAACATAATGCGCTTTAACTCCCTTTAACAAAGTAAACAATTTGCAAATAGACTTAATCATATAAACAAATTAAAATCCTAATTCACAGACAATATAATAAAAATTTCACTATGATAAACTATTAATAATAATAATAATATTCTAAAATTTATTCATAAAATAAATAGAACTTTTTAGTTCCATATTTATTCTGAATATAGTCTGTCCATCTTCTCCAAACCGAAATATCTCTCTCTTGTGAATGATCCTTCAAATAAGCCGAAATTTTTGCCATTTCTGCTAAATTTGAGACCTTAAGGGTCCATTCTTCTATAGTCGGCAAGGAATCTTTCTTCCAATATTGCTCTACCAACAGCCTTGCTGCTGTTATTAAATTCAACATCAAATTAATTTCCTTATCATCAAAATCTACAATAATACCCAACAAAAATAGTTGAGGAGTAAACTTTATCTTTCTTTTAAAAATATTTTGAATGTTCCACCAAATTTTAATCCAAAAAGCTTTTATATTTCTACCAGTCCACCAAATATGAAAGTAAGTTGCATCCAAACTACCACATCTCCAACATTTGGGCTGTAAGTTAGGATACATACAAGACAACTTTTGGGGATCCAAATGCCACCTATAAAACATAAAAATTTTGGGCTTGAGTAAATTTTACATTTCTAACCCAAATTGTCTCCCATGTGTCCAATAGAATCGGCTCTTGAATATTTTGTGCCCATTTTACCATACAATCTTTAACTAACTCCGTTTCAGAGTCCAATTCTATTAAAACATTATAAATTCTCTTTATATGGGCTCGAGTTTGATCTTTAATCTGTTTTACCAAATTCACGTCCTCTAAAGTAATACCAACCTTTTGATCTAAACGCCACCTAACTAACATTTGTGGTTTTGACTTGTGGGTAGCGTGCACTGTGGACAGCACTTAGTTTCATTAGGAGGGGGATACACAATGACGATAAAGATATTCTAATTAAAAAAGAAAAAAAAGAGAAACTTCTGTAGCCAACGGAGATTCGGACCGATTCCGTCACTTCCATCTGGAAGATCACCAGCTGGTCTGCTCCCTCCTGTACGTCCATCTTGTGGGGGCTGGGAAAGACCCCCTTGTAGAAACGCTGTCGTCCCGTACGGAGTTCCTCTTTAAATAACAGAATAATGAGCCGAGATGGCTCAGCAGTTAGAGTGCAAGTACTGCAGGCCACTTTAGCTGATTGTGTTCAGCAGGTCAGCGGTTCAAATCTCACCGGCTCAAGGTTGACTCAGCCTTCCATCCTTCCGGGGTAGGTCAAATGAGGACCCAGATTGTTGGGGGCAATGTAAATATATATATATATATATATATATATATATATATATATATATATATATATATATACATACACACACATATACATTGCTTACTGGTGTACACCGCTTAGAGTGCTTGCACTTAAAGCGGTATATAAGTCTCATAAATAAATAAATAAATAATGGGGTTGGGGGGTACCTTGCAGGTCTTCCAGTCTAATCCCCCGCCCTTTGTGGAGTAAGGAATCTCTTTGTGCAAAATGACAAGAACTGAAGAACCCCCCCCAGCTCGAATCCCCACGTCTTTGACTTTCCAAAGTTGTCACAGCTGTTCTTCTCGGTCGCAGGGGAGCGCTGATCAAACCTTGGATCTTTACCGAAATCAAAGAACAGCGGCACTGGGACATCTCTTCCAGAGAGAGGCTGGACATTCTCCAGGACTACACCAACTATGGTTTGGAACACTGGGGCTCAGACACCCAGGGCGTGGAGAAGACCAGGAAGTTCCTGCTGGAGTGGCTTTCTTTCCTCTGCAGGTTAGCCGCCCCTCCTAGGCGTCTCCCTAATAGCTCCTGTATAGCAGCAGTGCTTAGACTTATATGCTGCTTCTTTTTAGTGCTTTTACAGCCGTTTACCTAGTCCAGACGTCAAAAACAAGGCCCGGGGGTCCCTTCCAGTTCTATTCTGTTCTTTCCTATTCTGTTCTGTTCTATTCTCTTTCCTATTCCATCCCATCCCAATCTATTCTATTCTATTCTATTATCTATTCTATTCTAATCCTATTGTATTCTATTCTCTAATATATATTCTATTATTATTCTATTTTTCTATTCTATTTTCTATTCTGTTCTATTCTGTTCTATATTCTATTCTATTCTATTCTATTCTAATCCTATCCTATCCTATCCTATTCTCTAATATATATTCTATTATTATTCTATTTTTCTATTCTGTTCTATTCTGTTCTATATTCTACTCTATTCTATTTGGGATTGGACGGCATATAAATATTTGAAAATAAATAAATAAATAAAATATTCTATTCTAATCCTATGCTATCCTATTCTCTAATATATGTTCTATTATTATTCTATTTTTCTATTATATTTTCTATTCTGTTCTATATTCTATTCTACTCTATTCTATTCTAATCCTATTCTATCCTATTCTCTAATATATATTCTATTATTATTCTATTTTTCTATTCTATTTTCTATTCTGTTCTATATTCTATTCTGTTCTGTTCTGTTCTGTTCTACTCTATTCTATTCTATTCTATTCTAAATCTATTCTCTTCTCTTTTCTCCTCTCTTCTATTTATATTCTAATCCTATCCTATTCTCTAAAACAAACATGTCAAACACAAGGCCCGGGGGCCGGATGCGGCCCGCGAAGCCATCCTGGAAACAGTGAGGGAACGGTCCCCACTGCCTTGGCTCTGGCCCAGGCCGGCCGGGAGCCAATGTACAATTTTGTGGTGGCCATCTCTGCTGAAACACATTCCGTCTTAGCTCCACAAGGCCGCCTGGAAACAGCGAGGAACCAGCCCCTGGGTGCATGTTGGCCCCGCCCCCTGGGTGCATGCTGGGGAGGGGTCACCCTTTGTGGGGAATGAAGAAATGCACCCTGCCTTGGCGCTTGCCCCGGTCCCACCCCCTTCTGCCAGAGACCCTCAGATCTGTCCCACTCCTGCCCAGGCCCCTACAGGCACCCTTGACGCGAACGATGTAGAACTGGCCATGCCCACCCAGTAGGCAACACCCACTCCATCCATGCCCACCCAGTAGGCCACACCCACGCCCCACCCCCCAGAGGGCAACCGCAATGCTGATGCGGCCCTCAAATGAAATTGAGTTTGACACCCCTGGCCTAGTCAGCCTCTTGCCCCCAACCACCTCATTTTACTGACCTCGGAAGGATGGAAGGATCGAACTGCTGGCAGCGGGCAGAATTCGCCTGCAATTCTTCTAACCACTGTGCCAGCAGGGCTCATGCAAGAGAAAGGAAGGAAGAGAAAGAAAGGAAAGGAGAAAAAAGGGAGGGAGGAGAGGAGAGGGAAATAAAAGGGAGCAGGCAAGAAAGAAACAAAATGGAGAAAGGGAAGGAAAGAGAGATTAGAGAGGGAAGGAAAGAAAAGAAAGGTAGAGAGAAAAGGGTGCGATGGAAGGAGAGAATAACAACGGCACTGCTGAAAGGACCGTGTTGTAGACTGCAGATAGGTGATGTGGTCAGCAATTCCAGGGAGGCTCCACCCCCATTTGCACCTCTCAGGTGACCCTCCAGGTGGCCTTTCAAAGAAGGCAAATGAGCAGCTCCGTTGGCAGGGAATATAAATATAAATCCTTCCCTTCCCCACCATCCAGTCAGAGCCGAAGAAGCTTCTGGGAGGAGAAGGGAAACGTCTTCAAAGGAAAAACAAGAAAGTCCAGATGCCTCCTGAAAAAAAAAAAAAAAAGCACCTCCTGGAGGACACCTGATTTACGGCTGTTTGTTTTCTTCATTTTGGCCCCGCTCAGGTATATCCCGGTGGGCTTGTTGGAGCGTCTGCCGCAGCGCATCAACGAGAGGCCCCCTTACTACCTGGGCCGAGACCCCTTGGAGACCTTGATGGCCAGTCAGAACGTGGACGACTGGGTGAAGATCAGGTACGAGTCGTTGTTGTTAATTGCGAAGTCGTGTCCGACCCCTCGCGACCCCATGGACAACGTTCCTCCAGGCCTTCCCGTCCTCTGCCATCTTCTGGAGTCCATTGAAGCTCACGCCTCCTGCTTCAGGGACTCCATCCAGCCACCTCCTTCTCTGTCGCCCCCTTCTTCTCTTGCCCTCCATCTTTCCCAGCATTAGGCCCTTCTCCAGTGAGTCCTTCCTTCTCATTAGGTGGCCAAAGGACTTGAGTTTCCACTTCAGGATCTGGCCTTCTAAAGAGCAGTCAGGGTTGATCTCTTCTAGGACTGACCGGTTTGAACGCCTTGCAGTCCAGGGGACTCGCAGGAGTCTTCTCCAGCACCAGAGTTCAAAGGCCTCCATTCTTTGGCGCTCAGCCTTTCTTATGGTCCAACTTTCACAGCCATACGTTGCAACTGGGAAAACCATGGCCTGGACTATACACCCTTTTGTTGGCAGGGTGATGTCTCTGCTTTTTAGTGTGCTGTCTAGATTTGCCATGGCTTTCCTCCCCAGGAGCAAGCGTCTTTTAATTTCTCGGCTGCAGTCCCCATCTGTGGGGTACGAGAGCGCCAGCCAAACCCCCCGCTGTGTCGCCCTGGGAATTCCGCCATCCTCCATAATCCACGTTTCTTATCCTCTTTCTCCCAGCGAGATGCTGTTGGGCCGTGTTCCTGCCGACTTCTCGTTCCTGCCGAAGCACAAAGCGAATTCTTACAAATAGGGCGGATAAAGGAAGCATCACCATCATCTATCCTCTGTCGAATCATTAAAGAAAAATCTCTTTTTTTCACTTGGCTGCTGGTTGTATTCATTGCTTCTCCGACCTGAGTCTCCCCCCCCCCAGGACCTGTGTGTTTGGGTGGATGGGTGGGGGGGTGACTCTACCCAGCTGCCTGGAGGGCTCCAGCTCTCTTACCTGGCTACTTCCTGACAGCTAGTCCTCGACTTACGATCACAATTGAGTTCAAGATTTCCACTGCTAAGCAATAGAATATAGAATGGGATGGGACAGGATAGGATAGAATACAGAATAGAAATATAGAATAGAATGGAATGGAATGGAAGAGAAGAGAGAATAGGATAGTTATAGAATAGAAGAATAGAATAGAGAATAGGATAGGATGAGAATAGAATATGGAATGGTGAATAGAATAGAATAGAGAATAGGATAGGATTAGAATAGAATAGAATATGGAATGGTGAATAGAAGAGAATAGAATGATAAGAATAGAATAGAACATAGAATGGGATGGAATGGAATAGAATATAGAATAGAACATAGAATTATAATATAATAGAATATAAAATAGAACATAGAATTAGAATATAATAGAATATAGAAAATAATATAGAAAATAATATAGAATAGAATATAGAATATAACAATATAGAATAGAACAGTGCTTCTCAACGTTTGTGTGACGGCGACCCCCGTCACACAAATGTTCTGCGCATGCGCGGCGCCCTGCGCATGCGCGGCACCGTGCGCATGGGGGCGGCCCCCCACGCGCGACGCGCGTGCGCGGTGCCCCCCCACGCATGGTGCACGTGCACGGCGCTGCCCCCATGCGTGGCGCGCATGTGTGGCGCCCCCCCACGTGCGGTGCGCGTGTACAGCGCCGCCCCCATGCGCGGCGCGCATGCACGGCACTGCGAAAAATGGCGGATCGCCGCCTTTGGCGACCCCAGAAAAATGGTCGATCGACCCCAAATGGGGTCGTGACCCATAGGTTGAGAACCGCTGGAATAGAATATAGAATAAAACACAGAATTAGATAGACTAGAATATAGAATGGAATGGAACAGAATAGAATACAGCTGGAAGGGACCTTGGAGGTCTTCTAGTCCAGCCCCCTGCTCAAGTGGGAGAACTGTCCTAGACAATCTCAGATAAGTGACTGTCCAGTCTCTTCTTAAAAACCTCCCCTGATGGAGCCCCCACGATTTCTGGTGGCAAGCTGTTCCACTGGTTAATTGTCCTCACTGTTGGGAAGTTCCTCCTCAGTTCCAGGTTGCTTCTCTCCTTGGTCAGTTTCCATCCATCGTTTCTGGTCCTGTCCTCGGGTGCTCCGGAGAATAACGTGACCATAATTTCCACTGCTAAGCAAGACAGTCGCTAAGTGGGTTTTGCCCCATTTTACAACATTCCTTGCCACGGCTGTTACATGAGTCACTGCAGTCACACGGTCGTTAAGTGAACCTGGCTTCCTGGTTGTCAGAAGGTCGAAAAAGGGGGATCATGTGACCCCTGCATACATCATAAATGCGAGTCAGTTGCCAAGCGTCCAACATTTGGATCACGTGACCCGCGGGATGCTGCAACCGTCCTAAGTGTGAAAAACAAGACAGGGCCGTTGTAACTCTGAACGTTCACTAAATGAGGTGTTGTAAGTCGAGAACCAGCTGCATTTATTTGTCCTAATCTTTATTTTTTATTATTACTATTTGATAAAAGAGGTGAGGTGGCACAGCAGTGAGAGTGCAGTACTGCAGGCCACTTTAGCTGACTGTGTTCAGCAGGTCAGCGGTTCAAATCTCACCGGCTCAAGGTTGACTCAGCCTTCCATCCTTCCGGGGTAGGTCAGATGAGGACCCAGATTGTTGGGGGCAATGTAAATATATATATATATACATTGCTTACTGGTGTACACCGCTTAGAGAGTGCTTGCACTTAAAGCGGTATATAAGTCTCATAAATAAATAAAAATAAATAAGGCAGGAAACATACCTTAGTGCACACAGTCCTCAACTTGCAACTGTTCATTTACTGACTGTTCAAAGTTACAACTGCACAGAAAAAAGCGACTTACGACCATTTTTCACACTGACGACCATTGCAGCATCCCTGTGGTCACGTGATCCAAATTCAGAGGCTTGGCCACTTGACTCCTATTTACGACGGTTGCCGTGTCCTCTTTTGCAGGCAAAGTCAATGGGGGAAGCCAGATTCACTTAACGGCCGTGTCACTCCCTTAACAACCGAAGGGATTCGCTTAACGACGCTGGGCAGAAAGGCGGTAAAACGGGGCAAAGCTCACTTAACGTCTGAATTTCGGGCTCCGTGGCGGTCGTAACTGGAGGACTTACCAGCCCTCCCTGTCTTCCACCCAACCACCCCCCTGCAGGGTGGGCTGGGCTGATGGGTAGCAGAGCCCACTTATCCCCAAGATCCCCCCCTCCTGATTGCTCAGTCAAAACCCCCACTCCACCCCACAAGGTAAAAACTGGGGGGGGGGAAATCTTCACCTCCCCCCCCAACCCAAAGTCCTGCCCTCCGAGGGTCTTCGCTTCACCTTCTCCTCATCCGGTCGGGGCAGCAAGTCCAGCTCGGGGGAGCGGAGGGATCCCGCGCATATCCGCCGGCAGCGGCTCCTCAATGAGGACTAGCCGCCCTCCTTGCCTCTCCCTCCCTCCCCTCCCTCCCTCGCTGGCTCTCCCAGCGCTCCGCCGTCTCCCGGGCAACGCGCCCCCTCGGCTCCCATTGGCCGGCTGGCGGCCGCCGCTGTTCCCGCCCTCTCGGCGCCGCTCCTATTGGCGGGACGGAGAGGCGCCGGAACGCGCGCTCCCATTGGCCGGGAAGGCCGCTCGTCTCAGAGCGGAGCGGCGGGGGGGGTTTCCGGTTCCGGTGTGTAGGAGGCGGCGGCGGCGGCGGCGGCAGGAGCAGCAGCAGCAGCGCTGGCGGCGAAGCGAGGCTCGGAGGGGGCCGGGCCCAGCGCGGCGCGGACACGCCAGGCCGACTCCCGCCCGGCGCCGAGCCATGACGAGGCGGCGGCGGGAGCAGCAGCAGCAGCAGCCGCCGCCGCCGCACCCCGAGCCCTGAAGGGAGCCGAGCCAGGCCGAGCCCCGTAGGCCCCATCCCGCCAGGCAGGCGGCCTGTCCCCGCCATGGACAACCAGGTGAGGAGGAGGAGGCGGCCCGCCCTTTCGCCCCCCCTCTCAGAAATGGGCGGGGCCAGCCTTCACAGGGCGCCGGGCGGCCACGCCCACACCCCTGGAGGGGCGGGGTTGGGCGGCTGGCCACGCCCCCCAGTCCCTCATGTTAGCCCCCCCCGCCCATCCGAAGGAGAGATGCGAGTGGGAGGGGGCGGGGAGAGATTTCTGGGGTGCCATCCCCGTTGAATTGCGGGGGGGAGGGGAGAATGTGAAGATAGACAGCCGGGGGGGAGGAGCCTGCCCGTCTGAAGGGGCGTGGCTTCCTCAGGCCAGGGGGAAGGAGGGTGGGGGAGCCAGGGGCTTTCCCTCCTTCCCTCCCTCCCTCCCAAATGGGGTCCCTCGTATTGCTGGCAGCTGCCCTCTCCCCGTCCATTGCACTTGGGGGGGACTGCCACCCCCTCCACCCCACTTCTTTGGCATGCATCTGCGGGCAGCAGTGAGGATGCATCTGCCAGTTGTGGGGCACACTGGTGTGTAAGGTGAGTGAGAGTGGGTGTGTCCGAGGCGCAAGGCAAGGCTTCCTTACCTGATGCATCAGAGGCACTGGAGACTTTGGAGAAAGTGCAGAGAAGAGCAGCTAAGAGGATCAAAGGCCTGGAGACGAAAACACACAAAGAACGGCTGCGGGAACTGGGAATGGCCAGTCTGGAGAAAAGAAGGACGAGGGGGGACAGGAGAGCAGCCTTCCAGTATCTCAGGGGCTGCCCCAAAGAAGAGGGAGTCAAGCTCTTCTCCAAAGCGCCTGAAGGCAGGACAAGAAGCAACGGGTGGAAACGAATCAAGGAGAGAAGCAACCTGGAACTAAGGAGAAGCTTCCTTGACAGTGGGAAGAATTCACCAGTGGAACGGCTTGCCACCAGAAATCGTGGGCGCTCCATCACTGGAGAGGTTTTCAAGAAGAGACTGCACAGCCGCTTGTCTGAAATTGTAGAGGGTCTCCTGCTTCAGCAGGGGGTTGGACTAGATGACCTCCAAGGTGCCCCCCGACTCTGCTATTCTGATTGATTGATTGAAGGATGACAAAGGTGGTCCTCGGCTTACGTCCGCAATTGAGCCCAGCGTTTCTGTTGCTAAGTGGGACGTTTGTGAGAGTTGCCCCATTTTACGACTTTGCTTGACACAGTTGTTACGTGAATCTCCGCAGGCGATAAACCAGTAACACGGTGGTTAAGCGAAGCCAGCTTCCCCTGTTGACTTGGCTCGTCACAAGGTGGCAAATTCACGCCAATTGCCAAGCCTTTGAATTTTGGTCACGTGATCCTGGGGAGGTTGCGACGGTCATAGCTATGAAAGATGGTCATAAGTAACGTTTTTCAGCCCGTTGTGACTTTGAACAGTCACTCAATTATCTGTTTTGAGTTGAGCTGTAGTAGAACTACGTTACTACCACAGTTGCCATGATGAGGTGAGTCCCGTGCGGTTGCAGTCTCCCACACCCGCCTGGTTATAATAATAATAATAGAGATGGAAGGGTCCTTGGAGGTCATCTAGACCAACCCCCTGCTTAGGCAGGAAACCCTATACCATTTCGGACAAATGGCTGTGCAGTCTCTTCTTAAAAACTTCCAGTGTTGGAGCATTCACCGCTTCTGGAGGCAGGTTGTTCCACTGGTTAATTGTTCTCACTGTCAGGTTGCCATTTGCAATCTCCTGCGTGGTGGAAGTTACAAATGGTGGTTGTGGGATAATTGCAGCTTTGCCATTGCCAGCTGGTTGCCAACTGCCTAAATTGCAATCACGTGACCCTGGGGCAGGGGTATGCAAGCTTGGCTCTTTTGTGATTCGTGGACTTCAACTCCCAGCTATGCTGGCTCAGGAATTCTGGGAGTTGAAGTCCACAAGTCACAAAAGAGCCAAGGTTGCCGACCCCTGCCCTGGGGGAACACTACAATGGCCGCAGCTACATTTTCTCGTTCAGAGCTGTACCTTAAAACGGTCACTAAATAAGCAAGATTAGGGGACTCGAGGCTAAAGCATATAAGGAATGGTTGCTGGAATTGGGTCTGTCTAGTTTAACAAAGAGAAGGACGAGGGGGGACATGATAGCAGTGTTCCAATATCTCAGGGGCTGCTCCAAAGAAGAGGGAGTCAAGCTATCCTCCAAGGCGCCTGAAGGCAGGACAAGAAGCACCGGATGGAAACTGATCAAGGAGAGAAGCAACCTAGAATTAAGGAGAAACTTCCTGACGGTTAGAACAATTAACCAGTGGAACCACCCGCCTCCAGAAGCGGTGAATGCTCCAACACTGGAAGCTTTTAAGAAGAGACTGGACAGCCATTTGTCTGAAATGGTATAGGGTTTCCTGCCTGAGCAGGGGGTTGGACTAGATGACCTCCAAGGTCCCTTCCAACTTTACTATTATTCTTAAGATGGGGAGCAGACGACTCTCGTAGATGTAAACTATATATAATTGCAATGTGCGCCCCTGTGGTAAGCTGTAAATAGTAACTTATAAGCAGCACCGAGTTTACCTATCGTAGCAAATTAGCACATTGCAAAAACCTAACCCAAGACTAGTAAGGTTGGCCATGGGGAGAGATGAATGTAGTAAGGAAGCTGTTTAGTTATGTATTGATTGGGTTTGTGCTCTTCCTTTCAACTTTTATAACCCCTCGCGGCATCTGACCTGCAAAACATGGGAAAGGTTGCGTCAGCATTCAAACCTTGAGCATCTCTAGATCTGTCGTGTGGATGTTTGTAAGAATTGAAACATCTTACCCAATTCTTTTGTTGGAAATCCAAAATTAGGGTGTCCACGGGGAGCCCAAAAACCAGACGGATGGCTTTACAGCGAAAGGCCCACCGTGGATATAAAACAGACCCTGGCCTTCAGACATGCAATCACAGGGACTAACTTGGTTTTTTTCTTTTTTCTTTTAAACCATCAGTTGTACATCTGTTCTAGTAACTTCCCCCTGCTAGATGCTTGGACTGCTTATTAATTGAGCCAGTATCTGTTGGTTCAATTGCAATTTGGCCTCTTATGAACTCCAGCTGCTGATATAAACCCCGTCCCGGGCCCTATTCAGAAACAGGGATTATTCCTGAACAGACCAGCAACTCCCAAACCCCACAGGCACGTTTTTTTGTGACTCCGCTTTTTTCTTTTCTTTTTGAAAAGAAGGACTAGGAGTGACAGGGTAGCGTTGTTTCCATATCTCAGGGGCTGCAACAGAGAAGAGGGGGCTAGCCTATTCTCTTAAAGCAGGGGTTCTCAACCTTGGCAACTTTAAGACTTGTGGACTTCAACTCCCAGAATTCCTCAGCCAGCAAAGCTGGCTGAGGAATTCTGGGAGTTGAAGTCCACAAGTCTTAAAGTTGCCAAGGTTGAGAACCCCTGCAAGTCTAAAGCAACAAGGCAGGACAAAAAGCAACCGACTAAAACTGATCCAGGAGAAGAGAAGCAACTTAGAACTAAGGAGAAATGTCCTGACAGTGAGAACAATTAACCAGTGGAACGGCTGGCCACTAGAGGTTGTGGCTGCTCCATCAAGAAGAGACTGGATATCCATTTGTCCAGAATGGTATAGGACAGGGGTAGGCAAGCTTGGCTCTTTGGTGACTCGTGGACTTCAACTCCCAGAATTCCTGAGCCAGCCTGGCTCAGCTTGGCAACCTCTCCCTTTCCCCTCAGCATGGCTGGCTCAGGAATTCTGGGAGTTGAAGTCCACCAGTCATAAAAGAGCCAAGGTTGCCTAGCCCTGCTATAGGATCTCCTCCTTCCAACTTGGTTATTCTATTATTCTGTCATCTTTTTTCTCAGGCCCTTGGTGAAATTTTCCGGGGCCTAAAAAGCTGCAAAGGGCCCTCGTGCTGTCTGCTCCAGGCCAGTCCCTTCATTCCTGCAGACACTTAATAACGTACCCCCAAAATGCCAGAAAAGGCTAATAACTGGAAAGGCAAAATATGCGTCTTGTCTTTCCTTTTTTCAGCTGCTTTGCTCTGCCCTTGTACCTTCCTGAACTGGAAAGGCCTTCCTTCCCCCTAAATCAGTGGTTCTCAACCTTTTTAATGCCGCGACCCTCCTTGTCGTAAGTCGAGGACTACTCAACCGGTCGTAAGTCGAGAACCACTCAACTGGTACAGCACTGTTTGCAGAATGGGACTTTTGGCGGGCTCAGCAGGGCAGAGACAGCCTGGACCATTCCTATTGGCTTTTGAAAGCCGTTAGAATTAGACTCTATTCAAGAGAGTCTATTCTATTGGCTTTCAAAAGCCAACAGAATAAAAGGGAGTAGCACAGCTAAGGAAAAGGGGGAAAAAAAATGGTGGACTGCGTTGTTTGGCGACCCCCGTGAAATGGTCGTTCGACCCCAAATGGGGTCCTGACCCACAGGTGGAGAACCACTGGCCTAAATGCTAGAATAGCTTAAGAAAATTCAGGGCTCACCTTTGCCTCCAAACAACGTGGGGTGTAGGTGTGGGTGGGTGTGCTTGTAAACATCACCCTATATTTATGTGGTAAGCCCTGGCCCGCAGTTGGAAGAGGCTAGCGCATAGACGTTGACCTACAATCTGGGTGGAGCAATTTGCCTTCAGCTGATCCACGGGTCGTGTGTGAAAAATTAAATGCACGGTGCGTTTTTATGTTTCCAATCGTCGTGAGCCCATCTGGGGAGGACCTCCTAGAGCAGTGGTTCTCAACCTTTTTAATGCTGCGACACCCCCCCCACCGGTCATAAGTTGAGGACTACTCAACCGGTCATAAGTCGAGGACTACTCAACTGGGGCAGCACCGTTTGCAGAATGGGACTTTTGGCGGGCTCAGCAGGGCAGAGACAGCCTGGACAATTCCTATTGGCCTTGGAAAGCCAATAGAATTAGACTCTATTCAAGAGAGTCTATTTTATTGGCTTTCCAAAGCCAACAGAATAAAAGGGAGTAGCACAGCCAAGGAAAAGGGGGGGAAAAATGGTGGACTGCGTTGTTTGGCAACCCCCGTGAAATGGTCGTTTGACCCCAAATGGGGTCCCGACCCACAGGCTGAGAACCGCTGTCCTAGATCCTGCAGGTTTAGGTTCCACATCAGTTTTTCCAAATGAATATCTTCTTAGGAGCCGCAGAGTTCCCAGCTAGTTCTAAACAAAGGGATCAAAACATTTCTCCTGCGGTTGTCTGGCCTGAATTTTCGACAATTGGCGTAACTTTTTCTTTTGAGCAGCGACCGTCGCCGCTCACCAGCTAGGTCTACTTGACTAACAGGCTGTTTCTGCCTTCCTCCTCCTCCTCCTCCTCTTTCTCTGCCCCTCCCTCCCCTTGCACACATCCCCTCCCCCTTTCCTAGTGTACAGTCCAGGTGAAGTTGGAGCTCGGACACCGTGCCCAGCTGCGGAAGAAGCCCACCACGGAGGGGTTCACCCACGACTGGATGGTGTTTGTACGCGGCCCGGAGCAGTTTGAAATCCAGCACTTTGTGGAGAGGGTGGTCTTCCGCCTCCATCAGAGCTTCCCTAAACCCAAACGTGGTGAGTGGGCCTCCGGGCGGGCGGGCGGGCGGGTGCGCCGGGCCGGGCAGGGGGTGTACCTTGGACCAAGAGGCACGTTGGCGACCCGGTCTCTGGGCAGAGGGATGCTCTTGTGGGCTGCTTGGGTAGCCTGTGGTTGGCCAGGTTGGGAAGTATTTATGTATTTATTTATTTATTTATGAGACTTATATACTGCTTTAAGTGCAAGCACTCTCTAAGCGGTGTACACCAGTAAGCAATGTGTGTGTGTGTGTGTGTGTGTGTGTGTGTGTGTGTATATATATATATATATATATATATATATATATATATTTACATTGCCCCCAACAATCTGGGTCCTCATTTGACCTACCCCAGAAGGATGGAAGGCTGAGTCAACCTTGAGCCGGTGAGATTTGAACCGCTGACCTGCTGAACACAGTCAGCTAAAGTGGCCTGCAGTACTTGCACGCTAACTGCTGCGCCACCTCGGCTCATGTCAAAGTACAGGCAGTCCCCGACTTAACGACCAAATGGAGCCCCAAATTTATGTTGCGGAGTGAAACAATTGTTTAGGTCAGCGCTTCTCAACCTGTGGGTCGCAACCCCATTTGGGGTCGATCGACCATTTCACGGGGGTCGCCAAGCAAGGCTGTCCGCCATTTTTTTCCCCTTTTCCAGCGGGTGCCTTACCTCCCTTGGGCTGGGCCAGCTGGTGGCCCAGCCGGTGGTCAGCCTGCTCCGTCTCTGCTGCTTGCCAGCTACACCAGCTACGCCAGGGGGCGGCACCACGCATGCACGGCGTTCCCGGGCAGGGAAAGTCCTCGACTTACGACCGGTTGGTTTAGTCCTCGACTTACGACCGGTTGGGGGGTCGCGGCATTAAAAAGGTTGAGAACCACTGGTTTAGGTGAGCTTTGCCCCATTTTACGCCCTACCTGGCCACCGTTGTCAGAAGGTCGTGCAAAAGGGGATCCCTTTGACCCCGTGATTGTGGGGAGGTTGAAACCTGCCTGCAGGTCGTATTATGGGTAGCGGAGCCGTAGGTCACCCTGTTTTAATTCTCGTCCCTGGCCTGGTTTACAGAGGCTGCTCTGCTGCTGCTGCTGCGTGGGAAGTC
This sequence comes from Crotalus tigris, assembly GCF_016545835.1. NCBI lineage: Eukaryota > Metazoa > Chordata > Lepidosauria > Squamata > Viperidae > Crotalus > Crotalus tigris. Next base: position 69,094 of record NW_024097129.1, read on the forward strand.
TTGTTAATGCTCCTTTTTATTTTCCTCCCCCCCCCCAGTTTGCAAAGAGCCCCCTTACAAAGTGGAGGAGTCCGGCTACGCGGGCTTCATTATGCCCATTGAGGTCTACTTCAAAAACAAGGTATCGTTTTTTTATTCTCCAGCGCTGTCCTTCCTTCCTCCCTGCCTGCGTTTCGTTTCCTTCTGCGGCAATTTCACCTTCCTGGAGGGTTTTTTTTTGCGGGGAGGGGGGCTTCTAAGAAAAATCCAAGTCAGTGAACAGAAAAAAAGACTGTAATAAGTATGTATGTTTAGGCATCTCCAGTTCTGATCTACACACACCACCTTCCCCACCTCCTAGCAGATAATTCTTCCTCACCCCAAACTCATTACCCTGCCTCTGGGGAAATTGTCGAGCCCTTCACATCGACGCTCAACGTCTAAAATGCTTTGGGCAAACTAGTTTTTTTTTTTAAAATAAAATAAAAAAAACTGAGCCGTTTTGAAGACCACCCAACCATGTCAGCTACAGGGGCGGCCAAAATTGTGGAAACCTTTTGGGAGAAAGTGTTCAGTAGAAATGTCACGTTTGGTTGTTTCTACCCATTTTTCTTCTAATTTCTTTATAACTGTAGCCTCGTTCACTTAATAATACTATTTTACATGGCTTTCTGGGTGACCGGTCAACTCATAATAATAATAAAAGCAATGGATAGGAAGACCAGAAAAATAATGACAATGAATCATGCCCTTCGTCCATGCAGTGATATTGACAGACTTTATCTACCAAGGCAAATAGGTAGGCGTGGAATGCTACAAGTACATCAGATGGTTGAAGAAGAAAAAATGGCTTTGGAAGAATATCTGAAGAACAATGATGAAGATGCACTGAAATTAGTATATCAGGAAGGCTTACTAACTACTGGAGAGACCAAACTGGCCTACAAGAAGGACCAAATGACGAACAGAATAGAGGCATGGGAAGACAAAGCACTACATGGCCAATACATGAAAAAAATAGCTGGGAAAGCAGATATTAACAAGACCTGGCAATGGCTAAGAGCAGGAAAATTGAAGAAAGAGACCGAGGGACTAATTCTGGCTGCACAAGAACAAGCCTTAAGGACAAATGCATATAAAGTCAAAATTGAGAAGACAGCAACAGACAGTAAGTGCTGCCTATGCAAAGAAGCTGAAGAAACAGTGGACCACCTGGTAAGCTGCTGCAAGAAGATCGCACAGACTGACTACAAGCAGCGGCATGACAAAGTAGCAACAATGGTGCATTGGAAGATCTGCAAAAAATAGCATTTGCCTGTAAGCAAAAACTGGTGGGATCATAAAATAGAGAAAGTCATAGAAAATGATAAAATTAAACTGCTCTGGGACTTCAGAATTCAAACAGACAAGCACCTGCAACATAACACCCCAGACTTAACAATCGTCGATAAGAAAGACAAAAAAGTCTGGATAGTGGATGTGGCAGTGCCTGGAGATAGCAGAATAGAAGAGAAAGAACTGGAGAAGATAACAAAATACAAAGACCTACAAATAGAAATAGAAGACTGTGGCAAAAGCAAGCAAGGGTAGTACCAATAGTCATAGGCTCCTTGGGTGCAATCCCAAAACAACTGGAGCACCACTTGAACACCATTGGCATTGACAAATTCGCTATTAGTCAATTGCAAAAGGCGGCCTTATTAGGAACTGCTTCCATCCTGCGACGAGATCTGTGATACCATCAAACATCCACATCTGCCTATCCCAGGTCCTGGGTAAGGACTCGCTAGGTAGAGAAAATGCCAAATCCAGTCTGAACATCTGGCTGACTGTGCAATGATCCTCAATAGTAGTAGTAGTAGTAATAATAATAATAATAATAATAATAATAATAATAATAATAAAGTTGGAAGAGACCTTGGAGGTCATCTAGTCCAACCCCCTGCTCAGGCAGGAAACCCTATCCCATTTCATTATACCATGGTACTTTGCACCATCGCTTTAATTTTACAAGCTCACTAAATGAAAGAACACAAAAAAAAAACTTGATAGCGATCCCGTAACGTACTGACAAATGTCCTCAACTTTGATACAGGACATCAATCACTGAATCCTACTGTGATCTAATTGGCTCATGGCCAAAAGAAGATGACCCCTGATTGGCTCTCTAAATGCTCACGCTCATTGGCTACCATCAGACGAAGGAAAGCTGCCTGAGATCAACCTAAGCCAGTTGTGCTTCCTTTTTCTGGTTATTTGACTATCACTTGTCATAGAATGCAGTACAGATCATTGAACAAACTTTGTTGCATCACATTCTTGATTAAATTATCTTTATTATAATTTTATGGTACTACTCCCCCCCCCCAAAAAAAGTGGTGTTATTAGCCATACAACCTCAAAAATACACTTTTCCCAAAAGGTTTCCACAATTTTGGCTACTACTGTATAAAGTGATAGCAGGTCTGCTCCCGTACATATCAGCCTGAGCCCAACAACACAGGATTTTGCCATATTCTAGCCAAGATTTTTGTTTAGATCGGAATGATCCTATCCTGTACTTTGACCCTGCTCTCACAGGGCCTCCACCTCCACCGCAGAAGGATTGGCCAACGGTGATGTTGAGTTTGGAGAGAATTTACCTGTTCACACTCAGTTCTTCTCATTTTGCTGCTCTAGTCGTCCGAACACGGAGACGCAATTGCAATCTTTTGAGAGTTGTTGTTTTTTTTCCCCTCTCCTTTTAGGAGGAACCGAAAAAAGTTTGCTTCACCTATGACCTTTTCTTAAACCTTGAAGGAAACCCCCCAGTTAACCATTTGCGGTGCGAGAAGCTGACTTTTAATAACCCCACCAAGGAATTCCGTCACAAACTCATCAAAGCCGGAGGGGTGAGTAATTAAGGAGCGCAGCCCTTCCTAGGGACTAGGGCAGGGGCAGGCAACCTTGGCTCTTTTATGAGCTCTTTTACGAGCCGGCCGTGTGCTGCAGCTGCCAAAAAGGCCAACACAGTGCTAGGCTGCATTAACAGAGGGATAGAATCAAGATCACGTGAAGTGTTAATACCACTTTATAGATCACGTGAAGTGTTAATACCACTTTACAAGGCCTTGGTAAGGCCACACTTGGAATCCTGCATCCAGTTTTGGTCACCACGATGTAAAAAAGATGCTGAGACTCTAGAAAGAGTGCAGAGAAGAGCAACAAAAAGGATCAGGGGACTGGAGGCCAAAACATATAAGGAACAGTTGCTGGAATTGGGTGTGTCTACTTTAATGAAGAGAAGGACGAGGGGGGACAGGATAGCAGCCTTCCAGTATCTCAGGGGCTGCCCTAAAGAAGAGGGAGTCAAGCTATTCTCCAAAGCGCCTGAAGGCAAGACAAGAAGCAACAGATGGGAACTCATCAAGGAGAGAAGCAACCTAGAACTAAGGAGAAACTTCCTGACAGAACAATTAACCAGGGGAACAACCTGCCTCCAGAAGCAGTAAATGCTCCAACACTGGAAGTTTTTAAGAAGAGACTGGACAGCCATTTGTCTGAAATGGTGTAGGGTTTCCTGCCTGAGCAGGGGATTGGACTAGATGACCTCCAAGACCCCTTCCAACTTTACTTTACTACTATTATATGACTCGTGGACTTCAACTCCTTGGTTCAGGAATTCTGGGAGTTGAAGTCCACAAGTCATAAAAGAGCCAAGGTTGCCTACCCCTGGACTAGGAGAACGAAAATGGTTTGGTGAGGTTTTTTTTTTCTTTCTGTCTATCAAGTTTTCCATCTTCAAAGGAGGTGTCTTTTGTCTGGGCACGGGACCTCGAAGATACGTTTGACACCCTGGCCTTTTAATAATTATTATTATTAATAATAACTCCGTGTGTCGTAGTTGGCTGGCTGGGGGATTCTGGGAGTTGGGAGTCCACCAGTCTGAATGTGGCCAAGTTTGGGAACCCCTTACTCTAGTCTAGACCAGGGGTAGGCAACCTTGGCTCTTTTATGACTCATGGACTTCCTCTCAGAATTCCTGAGCCAGCATGGGGGAACTATGGTCCCCTTCATGACTCATGGACTTCAACTCCCAGAATTCCTCAGCCAGCATGGGGGAACTAGGGCCCCCTCATGGCTCGTGGACTTCAACTCCCAGAATTCTCCTCCCAGCATGGGGGAACGATGATCCTTTTATGACTGGTGGACTTCAACTCCCAGAATTCCCCAGCCAGCACAAGGAACCCTTTTATCACTTGTGGACTTCAACTCCCAGAATTCCTGAGCCAGCATGGGGGAACTATGGCCCCCTCATGGCTCCTGGACTTCAACTCCCAGAATTCCTCAGCCAGCCTGGCTCAGCTTGGAAACCTCAGCATAGCTGGCTGAGGAATTCTGGGAGTTGAAGTCCACGAGTCAAAAAAGAGCCACGGTTGCCCACCCCTGTCCTAGATCTTGCCTGGTGAGAAGCAGAACTTCCAAGGTCGATAACCGCTTGCTCTCTTTGCAGGTGATGGTCATGCCGGAAGGTGCAGAAGCCGTCTCCAGGCCGAGCCCCGACTACCCCATGCTTCCTACCATCCCCCTCTCGGCCTTCTCTGATCCTAAGAAGTCCAAACCATCCCACGGATCAAAGGTGAGTCACTCTGGGACACCGGCGGTCCTCGGCTTAACGTCCACAGCGCAGCCCGACATGTCCCTCGCCGGGCGAGACCCTCGTCAAGTGGGTTTCGGTTCCCCCATTTTGCGATTTTTCCTGCCACGGGCGTTTCAGTTAGTAACACGGTTGTTAAATGAATCCAGCTTTCCTCCCCCCTTGGTTTTGCCAGTCAGAAGGTTGCAAAAACGGGACCGTGTGACCCCCGGAGACACCACGGCTGTCGTAGGTATGAGCCCGTTCCCAGGCGTCTGGGTTTTTGTTCACGTGACCCTTGGGGGATGCTGCAACGGTTGTAAGTAATAATATAATAATAATAATAATAATAATAAAGTTAGAAGGGACCTTGGAGGTCATCAAGTCCAACCCCCTGCTCAGGCAGGAAACCCTACACCATTTCGGACAAATGGCTGTCCAGTCTCTTCTTAAAAACTTCCAGTGTTGGAGCATTTACCGCTTCTGGAGGCAGGTTGTTCCGCTGGTTAATTGTTCTCACTGTCAGGAAGTTTCTCCTTAGTTCCAGGTTGCTTCTCTCCTTGATTAATGAAACTGTCATAAGTCATTGTTGTTTTTTCCCCCAATCCCTTTGTAATTTTGAACTGGTTGAAGATGGCCACTGTGTGTTCTTGCACTGACTTCTGAATTGTTTTCTTATTTGTTAATTTATTTATTTTTTTGCTGTGGTTTCCTTCTATACATTTTGCCTTGAAGGTTCTGTCTAAAATACGCTTCCCCCCTCCTTCTCCAAAATTCCCACCCTTCCTTTTTTTTTTAATTTTAACGGCTATGATGAAAATAATGGAAAGGGGAAATTAAACATATTAACAGAGGCGCAGATACATGCATACCTGGTGTTTTTCAGGAAAGAAAGCCCATTGGAAATGACTATCCTTAAGACACCACAAAACCTCGGCACGGTTAATTCTCGAAATAGCTCCTAATTGACGCTAGGTAATTGCATAATATCCCAAAGACAAAGAGTTTGGAAAACTGCTTTAGTGGGGAATGAAAGTGGTTGTTTTCCCGTGGGAAATAGAAAATAGGAGAAAACCACAGTGGCTGTTTTCTGGGAATTAAAAAGTCCTGATGTGGAAAACAGGTCCGACTTTTTTTCTCTTGTTCCAAAGTGCAGAATGAAATAGTTGGCCCGAATTTCTTAACAGTTGTAGTCTTTCAACAAATGTGAGTTTAGCAGGATTTGGCGTCTCTTTCTTTCCAAAGGTAGTCCTTGACTTATAACCGTTTGTTTAGTGACCAAAGTGACACCAGCACTGCAAAACGCGACAGGACCATTTTTCACACTTCACACACTTACTAAACTATACAGGTATAGTATAGGGGGTACCTTGCTCAATAGTAGTAACTGTGAGAGGGATCTCGGAGTCCTAGTAGACAATCACCTAAATAGGAGCCAGCCGTGTGCTGCAGCTGCCAAAAAAGGCCAACACAGTGCTGGGCTGCATTAACAGAGGGATAGAATCAAGATCACGTGAAGTATTAATACCACTCTACAATACCTTGGTAAGGCCACACTTGGAATCCTGCATCCATGTTTGGTCACCGCGGTGTAAAAAAGATGTTGAGACACTAGAAAGAGTACAGAGAAGAGCAACAAAGATGATCAGGGGACTGGAGGCTGAAATTGGGTATGTCTAGTTTAATGAAGAGAAGGACGAGGGGGGACAGGATAGCAGCCTTCCAGTATCTCAGGGGCTGCCCCAAAGAAGAGGGAGTCAAGCTATTCTCCAAAGCAGGACAAGGCAGGACAAGAAGCAACAGATGGAAACTCATCAAGGAGAGAAGCAACCTGGAACTAAGGAGAAACTTCCTGACAGTGAGAACAATTAACCATTGGAACTACCTGCCTCCAGAAACTCTGAATGCTCAGACACTGGACAGCCATTTGTCTGAAATGGTGTAGGGTTTCCTGCCTGAGCAGGGGGTTGGACTAGATGACCTTCCAAGGTACCTTCCAACATTATTATTATTATTATTATTACATCCCCAGGGCTCACGTGATCAGAATTCAGACGCTTGGCGACTGACTCGTGTTTACGACGGTCGCAGTGTCCGGGGGATCATGCGATCCCTTTTGCAACGTTCGGACGAGCAAAGTCACTGGGGAAGCCAGGTTTACTTGCTTAACATCTGTGACGAGAAAAGGGCGTAAAATGGGACAGACCTCACTTAACCCCACTGCCTCGCTTCGCCACATCAGTTTTGGGCTCAATGGTAGCCGTAAGTCAGCCTGTATTTAAGCAGAGGCAGGGCAGGCTCCTGTGTGAGACAATTCAAGGTGCGCGCTATGTTTCCCAGCGGTCTAATCTGGTGTTCCGGTTGCTACTCCTAAAAACCAGCATCCTGCACGCCAAGGGCAGGTAACGGCTTAGTCCTTCCAAAGAGCAAAGTCTTGTTCAGCCGACGCTTGGACCATGCAAAGTCTTTGTGTTGTCCCCAAAGTGAACCGCTGCTGATTTTGTGCCCTTGCAGGAATTGGGGATGTCTAGTTTAACCAAGAGAAGGACTAGGGGAGACACGATGGCAGTCTTCCAGTATCTCAGGGGCTGCCTCAAAGAAGAGGGGGGGGGGTGTCAACCCATCTTCCAAAGAACCAGGACAGGAAGCAACAGATGGAAACTTATTAAGGAGGGAAAAAACTTAGAACTAAGCAGGAATTTGTTGACAGTGAGGAGAATTAACCGGTGGAACGACTTGCCTCCAGAAGTTGTGGATGCTCCATCTCTGGAGGTTTTAAAGAAAAGATTAGACAATAATTTGTCTGAAATGGTCTTGGGCAGGGGTAGGCAAGCTCGGCTCTTTTATGACTCGTGGACTTCAACTCCCAGAATTCTGGGAGTTGAAGTCCATGAGTCATAAAAGAGCCGAGCTTGCCTACCGCTGGTCTAGGGCAGTGTTTCCCAAACTTGACCATTTTAAGGCATGTGGACTTCAACTCCCAGAATTCCACAGCCAGCAATGCTGGCTGTGGAATTCTGGGAGTTGAAGTCCACATGCCTTAAAATGGTCAAGTTTGGGAAACACTGGTCTAGGGTCTCCTGCCTGAGCAGGGGGTCAGACTTGAAGACCTTTGAGGTATCTTCCAGCCCTAGGATTCTATGATTCAGGGAGGGAGGGAGGGAGGGAGGGAAGGAAGGAAGGAAGGAAGGAAGGAAGGAAGGAAGGAAGGAAGGAAGGAAGGAAGGAAGGAAGGAAGGAGATGGAAAAAATGATAGGAAGGAAAGAAGGAAAAATGATAGGAAAGAAGGAAACTCATCAAGGAGAGAAGCAACCTAGAACTGAGGACGAATTTCCTGACAGTCAGAACAATTAATCAGCGGAACGACCTGCCTCCAGAATCTACGGGTGCTCCATCACTGGAGGTTATTAAGAAGAGACCAGACAGCCATTTGTTTGAAGTGGTACAGGGTTTCAACGCCTGAGCAGGGGGCTGGACTAGATGGCCTCCAAGGTCCCTTCCAACTCTTGTTATTTGGAGCAGGAGAAGGAGGAAGGGTCTGCTTCGGCAGGGGGCTGGACTAGAAGGCCTCCAAGGTCCCTTCCAACTCTTGTTATTTGGAGCAGGAGGCGGAAGGGTCTGCTTCGGCAGGGGGGTGGACTAGAAGACCTCCAAGGTCCCTTCCAACTCTTGTTTACTCTGTGGTTGTTGTTTCCCTCCCCCCCCCCTGGTGTCTAGGAGGTGAGCAAAGAGGGGGGCAAGCTCTCCAAGCCCCACAAAGTCACCCGGGAGCACCGGGAGAGGCCCAGGAAAGACTCGGAGAGCAAAAGCGCCTCGCGGGACCCGGAGCGGGAAGCCGGCAAGGCCGCCAAGGAGCCCTCCAAGAAGCACGCGGCGGCCGAGAACAAAGGGCCGAAGGAGGAGAAGCCGGTGCCCAAGGCCGTCCTGAAGGAGGCCAAGCTGGCCCTGAAGGAGCACAAGCTGGAGAACGCCTCGCCCAAGGGGGGGGCGCCCCCGCCCTCCGAAGGGAAGCCCGCGGCCAAGCGGCCCTTGGTGGTGGAGTCGCCCAAGCCCGCGGGCAAAAAGCCGAAGAAGAACAGCTCCAAGGGGGCCAAGACCCTCCCCACCAACGCCCACCGGACCACCAACACCACCACCACCACCTCCTCCTCCTCCTACGCGGAGAAGAAGCCGCCCAAGGAGAAGCTGCCCGGCGCCAAAGCCGAGAAGGCCAAGCCAGAGAGCGAGGCCAAGGCCGTCAAGAAGCCCATGGAGCTGACCGTGGCCGAGGAGTCCAACTCGGAGGACGAGGCCTCGGTCAAGTCAGAGGTGAGCGCCCGGGCCTGGCCGGCTGCCCCACTCGGTCACCTGGCAAGGGCAGGACCCCCATCCGTTGGGGTTTTGCCACGTGCCTGCAGGTAACCCTCACCCAACGAACCAGTGGTTCCGGCTAATGAAACGTTCCAAAGAACTTCTGGGCATTGATTTTCCTAAAAGTCTTTTATTGTTACAAAATGTGGGCACAGGCACAACGGAGGGATGCTAGGATCTAAGTTCTCTTCCTCTGAGCAGTTCAATTATCAGCCTGTTCCCTCCCTAAATTAGCCGTCATATCTCACATTATCCAATTAGTGTGAAGGTCAAAGGTTTCCTTCCTCTCTCTTTCCCGGGCTTTACCCTCCACCCCCCTTCTGCTCTGTATTAACCCCATAATTACCAGACAGTTCTGCATATTATCAAAAGCAAGAATAGACAATATTTGCAGCGTTGACAATTAGTGTGAAGGTCAAAGGTTTCCTTCCTCTCTCTTTCCCGGGCTTTACCCTCCACCCCCCTTCTGCTCTGTATTAACCCCATAATTACCAGACAGTTCTGCATATTGTCAAAAGCAAGAATAGACAATATTTGCAGCGTTGACAGATGATCGCAATTGAGCCCCCCCCCGCAATTTTTTTTTTTTTGTTGCTAAGTGACAAAAGTTACGATCTTACTGCCGTGGTTAACCAAGTCACTGCCGTCGCTAAGTTAGTCATACGGTCGTTAAGCGAATCTGGCTTTCCCCCCCCCTTGACTTCGCTTGTCAGAAGGTCATAAAATGCGGTCACGTCTCACACACACACACACACACACCCCGCAACCGTCATACATACGAGTCAGTTGCCCGCTGTCTGAGTTTTGTGACCGTGGGGTGGGGGAAATGCTGCTGCAACGGTCGTAAGGGTGAAAAATGACCCTGAGCGGCTTTATCCCCGTGCCGCTGTAACTCTGAACGGTCACTAAATGGACTGCTGTAAGGCGAGGACTGCCCGTACTTGAATGAAGCTCAGGCAGTTACAGAAGTAACGTAAAGCTGAATTGGAGGTTCCCTCTCTTCTCCCCCCCCCCCAGCCATCCCCCCGTTATCTGCAGAAATGCAGGCCACCCCTGACTTAACGACGGTTCGTTTAGCGACCGCTCAAAGCTGCAACGGCACTGAAAGAAGCGACTTAGGACCCTTTTTACGTACTTAACGAGCATTGCGGTGTCTCCCCGGTCATGAGATCAGAATTCAGACGCCGGGCAGCTGGTTCATCTTGACCAGGGTTAGGCAACCTCGGCTCTTTTATGACTCGTGGACTTCAACTCCCAGAATTCCTCAGCCAGCATGGGGTAACTATGGCCACTTCATGACTCGTGGACTTCAACTCCCAGAATTCCTGAGCCAGCCTGGGGGAACTATGGCCCCCTCATGACTTGTGGACTTCAACTCCCAGAATTCCTGAGCCAACATGGGGGAATTATGGCCACTTCATGACTCGTGGACTTCAACTCCCAGAATTCCTGAGCCAGCATGGGGGAACTATGGCCCCCTCATGACTGGTGGACTTCAACTCCCAGAATTCCTCAGCCAGCATGGGGGAACTATGGCCCCCTCATGACTGGTGGACTTCAACTCCCAGAATTCCTCAGCCAACATGGGGGAACTATGGCCCCTTCATGACTCATGAACTTCAACCTCCCATGAATTCCTGAGAATTCCAGCAGCATGGGGGAACTATGGCCCCTTCATGACTCGTGGACTTCAACTCCCAGAATTCCTGAGCCAGCATGGGGGAACTATGGCCCCTTCATGATTGGTGGACTTCAACTCCCAGAATTCCTGAGCCAGCATGGGGGAACTATGGCCCCCTCATGACTCGTGGACTTCAACTCCCAGAATTCCTGAGCCAACATGGGGGAATTATGGCCACTTCATGACTCGTGGACTTCAACTCCCAGAATTCCTGAGCCAGCATGGGGGGAACTATGGCCCCCTCAGGACTCGTGGACTTCAACTCCCAGAATTCCTGAGCCAGCATGGGGGAACTATGGCCCCCTCAGGACTCGTGGACTTCAACTCCCAGAATTCCTCAGCCAGCATGGGGGAACTATGGCGCCCTCATGACTCGTGGACTTCAACTCCCAGAATTCCTGAGTCAGCATGGGGGAACTGTGGCCCCTTCATGATTGGTGGACTTCAACTCCCAGAATTCCTGAGCCAGCATGGGGGAACTATGGCCCCCCTCATGACTCGTGGACTTCAACTCCCAGAATTCCTGAGCCAGCATGAGGGAAACTATGGCCCCTTCATAACTCGTGGACTTCAACTCCCAGAATTCCTGAGCCAGCCTGGCTCAGCTTGGAAACCTCTCCCTTTCCCCTCAGCATGGCTGGCTCAGGAATTCTGGGAGTTGAAGTCCACGCATCAGAAAAGAGCCGAGGCGGCCTACCCCTGGTCTTGACGACGGTTGCAGTCTCCTAGGATCGTGTGATCTCACAATTTGCGACCTTCCGACCCGATTTGTGTGGCGATCATGTCCCTAACTTAATAACAACTGCAGCGATTTGCTTAACCGCTGCGGCCAGACACGTCGTAAAATGGGGATGGGGGGAGAAGGCACTTAACAGACGTCTCACTTAACGACAGAAACATTGGGCTCAGTTGCGGTCGTAAGTCGAGAACCGCCTAGGTCGCATTCAGGCGCTAGTATATTGCTTAGGAAACAGGCGCTCAGTTCCCGGGATCGACCCGGGCTGGCTGAAGCTTCCGGCAAGGCTCCTTCTTGCGTTCGTGTCCTTCCCTCCTCCCCCCCCCCCTGTGAATGTCCCCTCCTGGCGGGTTTAAGAGACTTCTGGGATTGTCCCAGTCAGTTTCCGACAGAAGAGGCAACCTGCCCGTCCTCTTGGAAAGCCGCTGGACCCAGGGAGTCCTCGACTGAACGACCATCCGCCCGGCAGCCAGTTCAGCTGCAACGGCCCTGAACAAAGCAACTTATAACCGGTCCTTGTACTTATATCCATCTTAGCATTCTCCCCCACCACACACACACACACACACACAGTCTGTGTGATCGAAATTAGATCACTTGGCAACCGGCATGTATTTGTGGCAGCCTTCTGAGGTTGTGGGATCCCCGGCCGGCTTCCGACAAGCCAGAGTCCCCAGGAGAAGCCAGATCTCCTTAATGGCCTTAACCTGATTTGCTTAACCCATGATTTGCTCAGCAACTGGGCAAAAGGTCCAAGAATTGGGTTTAACTCAGTTCACCGCCGCCTTGGTTAGCGACGGGCATTCTGGCCCTGATTGTGATAAGATGAGGATTACTTGTAAGACACGTGTGAATGGAGAAAACTCTGGAGACCAAAAGGCTGGGGGGGAGGAAGGAAGGAAGGAAGGAAAGAAGGAAGGAAGGAAGGAAGGAAGGAAGGAAGGAATTGAATGGATGAGTGAGTGAATGAATGAATGTCCCAAAGTTGCTTTTTTCAGGAGACAATTGAAACTTCCTTGTTTTTCTTTGAAGATGTTTCCCTTCTCCTCCAAGAAGCTTCTTCCGCTCTGACTGGATGGTGGGGAAGGGAAGGATTTATACTCCTTGCAGACCGCTGGTCATTTGCCTCCTTTGAGAGAGTCGTTGAGGCCACTTGGAGGTTTCTCGGGGTCACCAGAGTGGTGCAAGTGGGTGTGGAGCTTTCTTGGAACTGCTGAGGACATCATCCACCTCCAGTCCACCACACCGTCCCCTCAGCAGTTCCAAGGAGTCTCCACACTCATTTGCACCCCTCAGGTGACGCTGAGGACACAGACAAAGCTCCAGGTGGCCTCAACGACTCTCCAAAATAAGGCAAATGACCAGCAGTCTGCAAGGAGTATCAATCCTTCCCTTTCTCTACCATCCAGTCAGAACTGAAGAAGCTTCCTGGATGAGGAGTGAAAGGTCTTCAAAGGAAAACCAGAAAGTCCTGAAAAAGCACCTTCGGGACAACCGTGACGTGGACGACGGAGAATCTCCATAGACGGATGGATGAATGAATGAATGAATGAGTCAAGACTGCTAACGTCGAATGTTCTTGCTTGCCATATATGAAGAAGCAAACATGTTTATTTAGCCTGCATGTCACTTCTAGAGTTAAAGCAGACAATACTAGCCTAGTGGATGGGAAAATATGCTAGCTAACCATGAATGAATGAAATGAAAAGAAGAGGCAGGGGGCTCCCCCCTTTTAATGACATTCATCTCTCTTCTTGTTCCTTTTCTGGGGGGTGGCAAAGTCTGCCGTATCCAGTCCTTCCAACTCCAGCTCCAGCTCCGACTCCAGCTCCGATTCTGATTTTGAGCCGTCTCAGAACCACCGTCAAGGTGCGTGGCTTGGGGTCGCTTGCCCCTTCCCCCCCCCCACCCCCAGGCCTAGGCCTGGATTAAGCCTGGGCAGCCCTTGGGGACCTTGATCGCTTAGGCCAGAATTTCCCAACCTTGGGTGGACGTCAACTCCCAGAATTCCATAGCCATCAGGGAGAATTACACCAACTTTAAGATGGTGGACTTCAACTCCCAGAATTCCCCAGCCAGCACGGAGAAATAAACTAAATTTTAAATGGATGGACTTCAACTCCCAGAATTCCCCAGCCAGAATGGGGAATTAAACCAACTTTAAGACAGGTGGACTTCAATTCCCAGAATTCCTAAGCCAGCATGGAGAATTAAACTAAATTTTAAAGGGATGGACTTCAACTCTCAGAATTCCCCAGCCAGAATGGGGAATTAAACCAACTTTAAGACAGGTGCAATTCCCAGAATTCCTAAGCCAGCATGGAGAAATAAACAATTTTAAATGGGTGGACTTCAATTCCCAGAATTCCTAAGCCAGCACGGAGAATTAAACTAAATTTTAAATGGGTGGACTTCAACTCCCAGAATTCCTAAGCCAGCATGGAGAATCAAACTAAATTTTAAATGGGTGGACTTCAACTCCCAGAATTCCCCAGCCAGAATGGGGAATTAAACCAACTTTAAGACAGGTGGACTTCAATTCCCAGAATTCCTAAGCCAGCACGGAGAATTAAACTAAATTTTAAATGGGTGGACTTCAGCTCTCAGAATTCTGGGAGTTGAAGTCCAGCCACCTTAAAGTTGCCCAGGCTGAGACCCCACCCCCCCACCCCCGGTCTTAGACCACAACTCGTCCCAAATCCTGTGGATGCTCTGCCTTGTCCGAGGCCGTGAGCGTCTTCAGGACCTCTTGGGCAAGGAGCTGAAATGAGGAATTATTATCCCCTCGTCTCTCCCGGACAGTTTTCAAGTTTCCCAGTGCATATTTTTTTTTCCTCATTGGGGAAGACAGGAAATAGAGCAAATGGGTCCCTAATGCCCCCACCACCCCCAACCTCTGGAGGCTTAGCTCCTTTCGTCCTTGGGGTTAAGTTTTTTCTTTCTTTTTTAAAATAAATAATTTGTACCTCCTGCTGAGAAATTGGGGGCCTGGGCTAGCTGCAAAGCCACTTCCCGCTGGCCCTCTCCCCGCACGGAGGCGTCTGCAGAGGCCTGTGCTCAGGTGTGGGAGGAGGATCTGCTGCCTCCCTCAAACCTGCAGGCTGCTTTGCAGATCTTAACCGGGTCACCCCTGCCCAATAAAAGACCCCTTTGAAAAAAGGAGCAGCCCGGGGGAGAATCGGATGAGAAAAACAGAAAAACGAAATGGATAGACAAGCCGTTAACTCTTATAAGGCTGGACTGGGGTTCCCATTTGGCCTGCCAAAAATACCTGAGTGGGTGTGGAACCTTTTTTGGAACTCCTGACAACATCATCTGGCTCCCAAGAGGCTTCTTCAGCTCTGACTGGAGGGTGGAGAACGGGAGGATTTATACTCCTGGCAAACAGCCGGTCATTTGCCTTCTTTCGGAGAGTCGTTGAGGCCACTTGGAGGTTTACCTGTGTCCTCAGGGTCACCTGAGGGGTACAAATGGGGGTGGAGCCTTCTTGGAACTGTGGAAAGGACTAGTCATATAATTATTCTATTCTATTCTCAATATTCTATTCTATTCTATTCTGTATTTCTATTCTATATTTCTATTCTATTCTGTATTTCTATTCTATATTTCTATTCTATTCTGTATTTCTATTCTATTCTATTCTATTTTCTATTCTATTTGCATCCTTTTAGAGAGTCGTTGAGGCCACCTGGAGGTTTACCTGTGTCCTCAGGGTCACCTGAGGGGTGCAAATGGAAGTGGAGCCTTCTTGGGACTGTTCAAGCTCCAACCCCATTTGCACCACTCGCCCTGAGGACACAGAGATAAACCTCCAAGTGGCCTCAATGACTCTCTAAAGGAAGGCAAATGACCATCTCTCTGCAAGCAGTATAAATCCTTCCCTTCCCCACCATCCAGTCAGAGCCAAAGAAGCTTCTGGGATGAGAAGCGAAACGTCTTCAAAGAATAATAAGAAAGTTCCGTAATGACACACATAAATCTCCAAGTAGCTTCAACGCCTCTCTAAAGGAAGGCAAATGACCAGCTCTCTGCAAGGAGTATAAATCCTTCCCTTCCCCACCATCCGGTCAGAGCCGAAGAAGCTTCTGGGAGGAGAAGCAAAACGTCTTCAAAACAAAACAAAAAAAACAAAAAGCAAAGAAGTCCAGTTGCCTCATTGAAAAAAATAAAAGCCCCTTTGGGACTTCTTCTCCAGTTCCCCCCCCCCCTTATTTTTGTTTTGTTTTGTTTTGTTTTAACGGCTGGGCTTCCTGCCTCCAGGGCCGCTGCGTTCCATGGTGGAGGACCTGCAGTCGGAAGAATCGGACGATGACGACAGTTCTTCTGGAGAGGAAGTGGCGGTCAAGTCCACCCCCATCAGCAGAGAGGCCAGGTGAGAGGGTGAACGGCATCCAATGCCCTTCTTTTGCGGGGGTGTGGTGTGTGTGTGTGTGTGTCTCCCAGCTCACCTCCCGTCCTCTCTGCAAGCCTTTATGAAGCGGTTTCTGGGGCCTTTCCTAACCTCTGCCTGCCTTCCTACTTGGGGGGGGGGGGTGGGCTCTGTCTGTCCCCACCCCAACTTCTCCCCTGATTCTCAACCCTCCCTTTTTTTCAGACTCAGCCACAGCGACAGCGACACCGACAACAGTGGGGACTCCTGCCTGCCCAGCCGAGACACGCCGCCCAGGCAAAAGGTCCCCTCAGCTAACAATAAGGTCAGCGTCCACGTCCAGCCCTCTGAACCAGCCTCAGCCCCTCTGCTGGAGCCACAAGGAGGGTGTGTGTGTGTGTGGAGGAGGGCACCCCTCCCCTTTGCCCAGATAGGGGAAGGGGCTCGTCGGAACGTGGAGTGCATGAAAAGCAACCTGGATCGGGAACACCCAGCCCCTCCTGACTTCTTTGTGGAACTGAATTCATGTGGGAAGGGGGGGAGTCCACTCTGCTGCTCCCTGGAACCGGGCCAGCCCAAAGATTAGGGGGGGGGTCTTCCCCAGCTAGAAACAGAATGGGGCAACTCGCTGCAGCCACCTCCCTGTGGCCATTTGGTCGTGACCATCTCACCGGAGTCCACTCCCCGTCGCCATCTTGCCACGGCCTTAGCGTTGTGCCGTTCTCCCTGCAGCCAACGTGCTGTGGCCATCTCCCCGCAGCCTGCTCTCGTGGCCGTCTTGTTTTGGGCAACCCGGTGTGGCCATCTCGCCATGGCCATTTCGTTGTGGCCATCTCTTCGCAGCCTGCTCACGTGGCCATCTTCTCATGGGCAACCCGGTGTGGCCATCTCGCCGTGGCCATCTCCCTGCAGCCTGCTCGCGTGGCCGTCTTGTTATGGGCAACCCAGTGTGGCCATCTCGCCGTGGCCATTTTGTTGCGGCCATCTCTCTGCAGCCAACCTGCCGTGGCCATCTCCCCCGTGGCCATCTCCCCCTGGCCATCTTACGGCCAACCCAGCGTGGCCCATTTGCCCTGGCCAACTTGCCGCAGGATAATTCCAGACATGGGATACCTCGGCACGATCAATATCACCTGTCACCGTTTCTTGGACGTCGTTTCCATGGACCCAAATGGAAATAAGGTGCAAGAAACGGTGGCCGGTGGCCTCAATTCCGCTGGGTTGCCTCACGTGGATTGTCCCAGCTGTCCCGCTGCCAGGTTGCCCGCAGCCAGTGGGCCGTGGCGAGTGGTGTTGTAGACCCGCCAGAAGGCCCCCTCAAGGGGTCAAGCTTAGCAGACCCCACCGAGGCATCAGGGTAGGGGTGACTGCCAGAACACACAGGATCGGCCACAGCGGAATCCAAGGGACGGTTGGTGGGCATCTTCCAGGGGAAGACTTTGCTTGGCCCAGCACCTGGGATGTTGCGATACAGGTTGTCCTCAATTGTGATCCCAGAATTTAGGCTGCTAAGTCAGAAATTTGTTGAGTGAGTTTCGCTCTCTTTCAAAACCTTTCTTATCACCGTTAAGTGAATCCCCGCGGTTGTTAGGTGAGCCACACGGTCGTTAAGTGAATCTGGCTTCCCTTAACTAGGAGCCAATTGCCAGGCGTCTGAATTTTGAGGGATCCTGCAGCAAAGTTCACGTGTGAAAAAGGGTTGTAAGTCAATTTTTTTCAGTGCCGTTAATAACTTTGAACGGTCACTAAACAAACTTGTAAATCAAGGACTACCTGCACAGCTTTTTGTGTGGTGGGAGCAATGGGGGGGGGGTTGTCTTCATTCCTGACCAATTTTTTTAATCCTTGTCAAGGTAATATTTAAGAGTTAACCAGCTTATGTAATGTAAGATGTAATAATGGGAATGACTCCGCAGGGTCTGTGTCCCTTTAAGAGCCTCTGTATAAAAGGGAGGACTCCACTGATGTGTTCTCTCTCTTCCATTTCCTGATGTAATTGTGATTTGTTGGATCCTGCTTATTAGAACGTGTATCTATATTGTTCCTGGTTAATGTGTATTGTAGGTAGTGTAAGATAAACCACTATTTAATACAGACCAGTGTTTACTGTGTTTACTCCTGGATTATCTCGCGCAATAAGACTGCACGCTCTGACAATCTCCCAGGAGAGCAGAACAGCAGGATGCGGCTGACTGTCAGGGCTAAGGAGGAGTACAGATAGTCCTTGAGCTACTGCCATTCGTTTAGTGACGGTTTGAAGTCACAGCGGCCTTGAAAAAAGTCGACTTTTGACCAGTTGTCACACTTAACGACGGTTGCAGCCACCTCAGGGTCACAGTGATCAAATTTCAGACGCTTGGCAAATGACTCGTACTTGTGACGGTCGCAGCATCCCCGGGGGGAGCCGCGTGATCCCCTTTTGCGAGCAAATTCAGTGGGGGGGAGCCAGATCCGCTTAACGACCGCATGGTTCACTTAATGACCTTAAACTGCGACAAAGGGAAGTGGTAAAATGGGACACACACACAAACACACGACTCTCTTAAAAACTTTTCTGGCTGATTCGTGGAGATTCTGGGCTGCCGTCGTATTCTGCACAGGGGAGTTGGGAAACGAAATGTTTCTGGGTTTTTCTGATTTATTTTTTTTTGTCTCTACTGGCTTTCAGTTATCCGGGAGGAAAAGTCCGGAGACTTGCAATAAACCGGAGAAAATCTTGAAAAAAGGGACGTACGACAAGGTATCTCCGCCCGACGGGGGCTCTGGGATTATTGGGGGGGTCCTTTGTCTTGGAGGGGGCTCTGAGTCAAAATTCTGTTAACCTACCAGCCTCTTCCTGGAGGCCGTCCTGAGGCAGCTGCCTGATGCCAATTGGCTGCTGACCCCGCCAGTCAGCCTCCCAGCAGGGTGGGTGGGTTTGACCCACGCAGGGTCTCCCCTTTCCGCCACGGGGCACACCGGTGACTTCGTGCCGCGGGCGGGGAAAAAGGGGGAACCGGTCGTCGTCAGCCTGAGAACTCACAGGTAGTCCTCGAATTAACGACCACCCTTGGACTTCTCTTGCTACGTCGTTAAAGCGAATCGTGCCCAACTTTTTTTAGCCACGCCTGTTCGGAACACTGCGTGGCCGTTAAACGAATCGCACGTTCATTAAGTGGATCTGAGTCCTTCCCTATTGACTTTGCTTAGAGCAGTGGTTCTCAACCTTTTTAATGCCGCGACCCCCAACCGGTCGTAAGTCGAGGACTACTCAACCGGTCGTAAATCGAGGACTACTCAACGGGTGCAGCCCCGTTTGCAGAATGGGACTTTTGGCGGGCTCAGCAGGGCAGAGACAGCCTGGACAATTCCTATTGGCTTTGGAAAGCCAATAGAATTAGACTCTATTCAAGAGAGTCTCTTCTATTGGCTTTCACAAGCCAACAGAATAAAAGGGAGTAGCACAAGTAAGGGAAAGGGGAAAAAAATGGCGGACTGTGTTGTTTGGCGACCCCCGTGAAATGGTCGTTTGACCCCAAATGGGGTCCCCACCCACAGGTTGAGAACCGCTGGCTTGGAATGATCATGTCTCACACACACACAAACAGAGACACACAGACACTTCGCCACTGCAACCATCCTAAGTATACGCTGGTTGCCGGTGCCCCCAAATTTTGATCCCGCGACCTCAGGGACTCTGCGCTGGTGGCCGTGAGTGCGAGAGACGGTCATAATTCACTTTTTTTTTCCCCAGCGCCGTTACAATTTCGGTCCTTAATCGAACGGTCGTAAATTGAGGACTGCCTGTAAAGGCAGGAGATGAGAAAAAAAAGAAATATTGTTAAATCTTTTCGGGTGCTAATTCTTGACTTAACAACAGTTCATTTAGTGACTGTTCGAATTTACAACGACCCTGAAAAAAGGGACTTATCTGCCCTCCGCCCCCGTTTTCACACTTAACGACCATGGCAGCCGCCTCCCCACGGTCACGTGATCAAAATTCAAATGCTCGGCAACCGGTTCGTAGCTACGACGGTCGCCGTGTCCTCTGTGATCCCCTTTTGCGATCTTCTGGCGAGCCAAGTCAAAAACGGGGAAGCCGAATTCGCTTCGCCACCGGGTTCCTGACTTAACGACCGCAAGGATTCGCTTAACGACGGTGGCAAGGAAAGGCCGTGAAGTGGCCCAAAACTCCCTTGAGCAAATGTTTTACTTAGCAATATAAATTTCGTGTTTGGGTAAGTCTGTCCCGTTTTCCTGGCCACGTTTTTCAGAAGTGGTTTAGCCCTTCTCCTGTCTGGGGGGCTCCGAGGGGGTGAAGGCCCAGAATCCCCTGGCGGGCTTTGGGCCTAAGGAGGCGGGACTGGAACTCCCCGTCTCCCGGTTTCCGGTCTGGGGCCTTCCCCACCCCAGCAGTCGCCCTATTGGAGGCTTTTTAAGGAGAGACTGGACAGCCGTTTGTCTGGAATGGTAGAGGGTCTCCTTACCTGAGCAGGGGGTTGGACTAGATGACCTCCAAGGTCCCTTCCAACTCTGCTATTCTGTTCTGTTCTATTTTAATTCTGTTCTATGCCATTAATTATTCTATTCTCTGTTCTATTCAATTAGAACAGAGATGGACTACATGACCTCCAAGGTCCCTTCCAACTACTTCTTGTTGTTGTTATTATTATTATTATTATTATTATTACTACTACTATTATTATATTCTCTATTCTATTCCATTCTCTATTCTATTCTCTGTTCTGCTCTCTATTCTGTTCAATTATTCTCTATTCTATTATTCTGTTCTATTCCATTTATTCTATTCTCCATTCATTCTATTCTCTGTTCTATTCTTTATTATCTATTCTATTCTATTATTCTATTCCATTTATTCTATTCTCTATTTATTCTATTCTTTGTTCTATTGTTTATTCTATTCTCTGTTTTATTGTTTATTCTATTTTCTGTTCTATTCTCTATTATTCTATTCTATTCTCTGTTCCTTATTCTATTTTCTATTCTATGTTCTATTCTATTCTGTACTCTTTCTTCTATTCTATTATTCTCCATTCTATTCTATTTTCTATTCTATTTTCTATTCTCTATTATTGTATTCTCTGTTCTATTCTTTTTTCTATTATCTATTCTATTTTATTATTCTATTCCATTTATTCTATTCTATTCTCTATTCTATTCTCTGTACTATTCTCTATTCTATTATTCTATTCTATGTTCTATTCTATTCTGTATTCTTTATTCTATTTATTCTGTGTTCTGTTCTATTATTCTATTCTCTATTCTATTTTCTATTCTCTGTTCTATTCTCTATTCCATTATTGTATTCTCTGTTCTATTCTCTATTTTATTCTATTCTGTTCCATTCCGTTCCATTCCGTTCTCCAACCCAATACCAGAGGCTGTCCTTGTCAAATTTGGGCCTTGCCCTCATTTCACAAAAGCCATGGGACCGAAGCAGGTGGAGCCAATAAAAGAGAATATTGTGGCTCAGGGTCGAACTGTGAGGGGTCCTTGTTGCCCTCTGAGCTTAGTGCTTTTCTTGCAGATGTTTCATGACCCAACTAGGTAACCTCATCAGGTTAGGAGTGATGACGTCACCTGGCTCGGCTGATGAAACGTCTGCCAGAAATCAAGCTGAGAGATCACCAAGGGACACCCCCCCCCCAGTTAAAGCCTCCTAATTGGTCTTCTCTTCCTCCCCCCTCCCCCCCCCAGGCCTACACGGATGAGTTGGTGGAGCTTCACCGGCGGCTGATGGCTCTACGAGAACGTAACGTGCTACAGCAGGTGAGAAGCGGGTCTGGGGTGATGAGGGAGGCCAGGATCCTACCCGGGCTTCTTGAAGTGACAGACTCCTGTCAATCAGAGGAGGGGGGGGGGAATACATTTTTAGAATTGCCTGGCCCAAAGGTTGCAGGCAGCAGGCCAAAAGCAAAGCCCTGGTGGCGCAGTGGTAAGATGGACGCCGCAAATCGTTTAGCAATAGCCGTAGCACTTAAGACTTATATCCCGCTTCACAGCGCTTTCACCGCCCTCTCTAAGCGGTTTACAGTGTCGGCCTCCTTGCCCCCAACAGTCTGGGTCCTCATTTGACTGACTCGGAAGGACGGAAGGCTGAGTCGACTTTGAGACGGTCAGGATCGAACTCCTGGCAGTGGGCAGAGTCAGCCTGCAATCCTGCATCCTAACCACTGCACCTTAGCTCTCCTTTCCTCTCCTCTCCTCTCCTTTCTTTCCCTTCCTCTTCTTTCCTTTCCTTTCCTTTCTTCTTTCTTTCCTTTCCTTTTCTTTCCTTTCTTTCCCTTCCTCTTCTTTCTTTCCTTTCCCTTCCTTTCCTCTTGTTCCCTTCCTCTTCTTTCTTTCCTTTCCTTTTCTTTCCTTTCTTTCCCTTCCTTTCCCTTTCCTTTCTTTCCCTTCCTCTTCTTTCTTTCCTTTCCCTTCCTGTCCTTTCCCTTCCTTTCCCTTTCCTTTCTTTCCCTTCCTCTTCTTTCTTTCCTTTCCTCTCCTTTCCTTTTCTTTCCTTTCTTTCCCTTCCTCTTCTTTCTTTCCTTTCATCTCCTTTCTTTCCCTTCCTCTTCTTTCTTTCCTTTCCGTTCCCTTCCTTTCCTCTCCTCTCTTCTCCTTTCCCTTCCTTCCTTCCTTCCTTTCTTCCTTCCTTCAGAGGGCATCCCTTCCCCCCCCCCCACAATCCCAAGTGTGGAAATAACAGTCCCCAAACAACCTCTCCCCGTGCCGTGTTATCTTCGCCCGGGTCCCTAAGCGAAGGGGGGGGGCAAATCGGGGGCGTGCCCGTCGGGGGTGGGGGCGGGGCCTTAACCCTAACCCTCCCCTCCCCCTCTGTCCCAGATCGTCAACCTGATCGAGGAGACGGGCCACTTCAACGTCACCAACACCACGTTCGACTTCGACCTCTTCTCCCTGGACGAGACCACCGTCCGCAAGCTGCAGAGCTACCTGGAGGCGGTGGCCACGTGACCCTCGGCCCCGGGAGCAGAACCCACCCGCTTCTCTTTGGGGAACCGGCACCCCCTGCCTCTCTGGGGTTAGGAGAGGGGGCACCCACCCCCCCTCCCCGAACTGCGGCCGCTGCCTTACTCTCCCGTTTCGCCCCAGAGCGCACTGCCTTAGGGAACCGGCCACGCGCTAGGAACACCCTCGCTGCTGCTGCTGCTGCTGCTGTCGACGCTGCCGACGTCGACGCCCCTCCATGACTCGGTTTCTCCTTTTGGGCTTCAGCTGAGCGCTCGCCTCTGGCCGCCGTCCTCCCCCCAGCTTTCCCCCCCCCTTTTTGCACCGAACCCCTTTGAGCGAAAACAGGACTCGATGCCGGATTTGATCCCCAGACTACGTTGGCCTCCGTCTTCTCGTTCCAGCCTCGTTGGAGAGCAAGAGAGTCTTCGGCGGGGGGGGGGGGGCTTCGGCTCGTCTTTAAGGAATACACTTGGAGGGGGGGGAAGACGCGCGCCTGGAACGGACGCAGCGCTTATTTCCGTTGGACCTGCAGCCTCTTCCACGGGGCTGCGCGTTTGTGTGTCTGAGACTGTGCCATCGCCCTGTGCCACCACCTGCCCGCCGCAGCCGCCGAAGGCTTCCGGCAGCCGAGCCGTATCGGGGGGGGCGGAGGCTTTCCCTCCCCCCACCCCTCTGCCAGGGGACAGTTTTGCCACCTGCCAAATGCCCGTGCCGTGTCTCGGAAGGGGGTGGGGTGGGTGCATTTCTGGCACGTCAAGGTGGTTCGGCGGGATTTCTGACACTTGTGCTGCGGAAGATGCTTCCCCGGCGTTTTTCGGTTCCGGTTCTCGGTTCCGGCTCCCGGTCCTTTTCCAGTGTTTGATTGGGTCGGACCGTAAGGACTACCGTATTGTATGCTGTGTCCGTTTTCCACGCATACCTGCAGGTCACCGGTCGGTGTCTGTACGTATGTACCTATATGTATTTACGGTGTAAAAAGAAAAGAGAAAATGCCGAATCTGGTCTCAAAATGGGGGGGCAGGTTAAGGCTTTTTTTAAAGGTTTTTTTTTTGTAAAGGAATAGGCTGAAATGGGGCTTTTGCGCTGTCTTCTGTCGGTTTGTTCAAAAGGGCGATTTTTAGAGTTTTAGAAGCAGCGGGGAGGGCGTCCCAAAGGCGCCCGCGGCCTTTTTTCTGCCGAGTGACGGACCCCTCGGTGTGCTGCCGTTTGTCGGTTTGTTTTGTTTGTTTGTTTCAATTTGCCAGCAGTGTTCGAGGAGCTTTTTTATTTTTATTTTATTTTTGTATTTGCCAAAATCGCCCCTCCTGTGTTTTGGTTCCAAGAAAGCTCATCTGCTCCGGGTTCCCACGCAACCAGTTTGGAGCGAAAGAGGCGCTCGGTCCTATGGAAACGTGTTTTTTTTTTTTCTTTCTCTCTCTCTCTCTCCCTACTTTTGCGATTCCCGAGACTCGGATCTCTTTGGACAACTCCTGGGGAATATTTGTAAAATATTCCTCGCTTGGCTCGCCTCGGCGGCATTTCAAGGCAAAGCAAAGCCCTAAATAATATGAACGTAAGACGTACGACGGGCGTCCTTTCCCTTCTCTCCCCCCCCCCTTTTAGCATTTAGAGACGCGACGTGGATGGCAAAGAATTTCGTGTGATTCTCTCCATGCCTGCTGGAGATGACGCTTCCTCCCCGCTTCCGGATCCTCCTTCCCGTAGCTTCCCTGAAAGACTGACGTGGCAATAAGCTGGATCTGAGTGAGGGTCACGTTGACCTTGATCCCTGTTCGAGGCGACCCCTTTTTTTAAAAAAACAAACGATTTTGTTTGTTGTCTTGCGTGTGCGTGTCTGTGTGTACCGAGAATCGTTGTTTACAATGTTTGAAATGTCAGGTTGTCTGTCAGCCGCTCTGACCTTTGGCGACGTCTCCAGCCAGGTGGAGACAGCCCAGTTTGGGCCGGTGGACCAAAGCCTGGGCAGTGCCAAACGGGCAGGAAACCCACTGTCGGGCGAGGGGCACAGCTGTCTTTTTCTCAAGTGGGGTTCTCACGGAGCCGCCACGCTCTGCTACCGCTGGGGCTAGCCTCCCCGGCCGGATCTGCTTCCGAGATGGGTCTTTCCCAAAGCCAAGGGCTGTTTTTTGGGGGGTTTTTTCCTTCCTCCTCTCCCCCCCTCCTGCCCCCAGTCTCCCATTTTATGGTTTTGAAGTCAAAAGAGTGGGTCCCTGGGCTTGCAGAGGGCTGGGGCCCTGGCACTTGGCTGGGGAGGGGGGGGTGTTGAAAGGGCTGGGGGGGGGTGAAGATGGGAAGGGTCCTCTTGAATGAATGCTCTGGCGTCCCTGCCGTAAAGGGGAGGGGGTCTTCTCCGCTGGAGTAACGGCCTTTGGATAGCTGGTTTTGGAGAAAGAGGCCTGCATCCCACCCTTCCCTAAAGGCCGGGCTTCTAGGTCAGTGTTTGTGTTTGTGTGTGGGGGGGGTGTCATTTAGGTCCCCTTACCACCACCCCAACTTGCTCCCCCAAAAGCTGGACGTTTTGTGATGGGACAGCAGCCCCAAAGAACGGCAGCTGGGTCTCCGGAGAGCCCTTTCCACGGTAGACTCTCCCTTACTTAGGCGCGGCTGTGTTTGTGTTGGCGTGGGTGTGCCGTGATCGTCTTGTGCGTTTTCTCCGGAGCAAGGGAGCTTTTCTGCTTCTAGCGCCAGCTTCCTGCCGTCCGATGCTCGGCTGACAACGTCCGCCAGGCTGTGTCCCTTCCGTAAGACGAGGAAATCAGAGTTTTTTTTTTCCCACCAAAGTTGGGGTTGCCGAAGGTTAATTGAGTCGCTGGGGAAAACGGTTGGAAAACCACTTTTTTTTTTTTTTAATTGTCTTTTTGGTCGGCAAGTGCTTTCCAGGGGAGGAACACATCGGAAGCGGGGGGCCGTGGAAGTTGAGCAGATGGTCTTATAAACCTGGGCTGTATTTCTAAGTTGTCCCGTCCTCTAGATCAGCGGTTCTCAACCTTTCCAATGCCGCGACCCCATAATACACTTCCCCATGTTGTGGTGACCCCCAACCACTTATACATCACCGGGTGCCAGGGGCGTGGCCAAAGAAAAGGGGGGAAAATGGCGGACAGCCTTGTTTGGCGAACCCCCGTGAAATGGTCGTTCGACCCCAAATGGGGTCCCGACCCCCAGGTGGAGAACCACTGCTCTAGATGTTGGTCAAATCTCGGAAGGGAGGCAACTGTTCGACTAGGGAGTTTTGGAAATCCCAGCACTGCGTTTGTTCTGGGGTTTTTGGTTTTTTTTCTTGCTTCTGTTCTGCTTTCCTTGTTTGTTTTTTTTCTCTTAAATTTGCAGGGGTGGGAAGCCTCGGCGGTTCTCCCTCTTTTACACCACCTTGTGTCAGACATTGTACGGTTTTGGGTCAGATATTCATTCCAGACCTGGTTGAGCATGGAGAGAGTGGGCTGGCAACTTCCGTATCCTGGCCAGGGGAGATTCCACCAAACACGGCAACTTTTACGGACGTGTGGACTTCAACGCTCACAATTCCCCCCCCCCAGCCAGCCATGGCTGGCTGGGGGAGGGGGGAGGGGGGAATTGTGGGCGTTGAAGTCCACACGTCGTAAAAGTTGCCGCGTCTGGGGACTGCCCATGTAAGCCATTCATTTCCCCTGCTGGTTTTGTCTGGTCTGGAGGCCACCAAGTGAAGCAACGCAAACCCTCTGTGCTTGCAGTGGTTGAATCCAGGGGGGGGGGTGGGCGCACAACTCAAAAGCATTGGGGGCATTTCATTGGGGGGGTGGGCTCCTCCTGAAGATCTGGCCCACGGCCCCCGCGTGTCCTTTCGAAAGCCAGGGCGGCCTTTTGGCTTTGTGTCTCCACCACCACCACCGACCTTGGCGATCCCAGTCACGCCAACCTGCCTCGGCCAGCCTAACCCTTTTGCCAGTCGCCGGAATAAATAATTGACAGAAAATCAAATAATTCCCGCAGCGGAAGCAGCAGCAAAGCTTTTAGAAATTGGTCCGCATTTCACAAGCCCCCCCCCCCGGGTCGGCTTTCCTGCCTCGGTTTCCCTTTGGCCCAGAAAGATTTATAGACCTCATGTGTGTGTATGTGTGTGTGTGTGTGTGTAGCTGGGCCCCCTCCCCACCCACCCCATCTCCAGACACGTGGAGGGCTGCCATGGGCTCGAAAAGGGGGGGTCCCGTGTTGCCCTCTCCTCTGAGGTGCGGTTTTTGTGGGACTCTGAAGTCAACCCCTCAACGTAAGGGATGCGGGTCAGAAGCCCACCCCTCTCTGACCCACCGACGCTCTCCCCAAACACGAGGGTCCTCCTCACCCGCTCCCCAGTCTGTGCCCAGCGTGAAAGCTTTGGCAGCACCCCCATATTTTAGCAGAGCAGGAGGTCTGCTAAATTGGAAGGGTGTCCAGCCTTCCCAACGTGGAAGAGCTGGGGGGGGGGCTTCCAACTTCCAGAATCCCCCCCCCCAGCCTGCCCAGGATTTTTCAGTTTCGATCAGATGTGCCATTTCAGGGGTGTTTCTCCCCCCCCCTTTTTTTTTGGAAAGTAAAAAAAAAAGGTATTTTTTGGAGAACAAATCTAGCACCGTGCACTCTCGGTTTTGCACTGCATTTCCTTTTGGGGGGGGGAGAACATCCTTTTGGGGCAAGGGGGCTTTCCAATCTTCCAGTCTGGTGAGATCCGTAGCCCCTTCCCTCCTCCTATATAGGGAGGGTCTTTCCCGCCTCCTTCCTTTGAGCAGACCCCTCAAAACGGTAGGTAATTACAATTCAGCATCTCTTATTTTTGTGCAAGTGTGTGTGTTTCCTTTTTGTGGCCAGCGTCAGTTCCCCCACACACCTGTCCTATCTGAGGCTCTTCCCCCCCCCCCGTGCCTGGAGGTGGGGGGGGCGCCTGGCCTTGAGAACAAAGAGGTGGGGGGCACTTTGCCCCCCTTAAAGCCAACCAGCCCTTAAGGCAAGTATTGGGAAGCTTCACACTCGCCGAAGCGAAGGTATTAAGCCAGCCTGTCCGTCAAGCCCTTCAGGCAGGTGTTTGATCAGGTGTCGGGGGTGGGGGCGACTCACCTGTCCTGCAAAAACCTTGGGGTGGGGGTGGGGGAGAAAAAAAAGTCAGGGGTGGGGAGGGAAAATGTTTGTAATAAGTTATGGGGATTGTGATCTCTCTCTCTTTGTTTTGTTTTGTTGTCCTGACTCTTTAAGCTTCTTTTTTTTCCCCCCCTTTTTGTTACATTTGTGGAATTTATGGAGGAGTTTTTATAGGAAAAAAAAATTTAAAAAAAGAAAAAGAACCTGGAATAAAAAGGTGAAAGTCTTGCAATCGGCAAGGGTGTTGTTGTATTTTCTCTCGGCATCCGGGAGGCGTGTGTTCCCACATACCTGCCCATCAAGGGGGGACAGTTTTGGGGGTTCAGCTGGCTCCTCTCTCTCTACCCCCCCCCCCACCCTCCGCCTCCCCATCGCATGAACAAGAGCTGAGACCAAAGGGTGAAGCCTGACAAGTCCAGGTGAGCCTCCTCCACCCACCTGGAAGGGGGGGAGGCCCCCCCAAGAGCAGGGCAGGTGAGAGGGAAGCGAGCCGTCTCCATCCAACTTCCTGGACCCAGGGACGGACCCACAACGGAGGCCGCCCGTAGTCCTCTCTTGGGCTGCTCTTCCAGGACAATTTGGGCCCAAGACGCCGCCTGGCCTGGTGCCTAAAGAGGACGGGGTGGGTGGTTGAGCTCTACCCAGCTCCTTTAGGCCCCCTTCAGGTGGGGAGGGACCGGTCCTCACCCAGCCAAGACAGCTTTCCTGGGTGCTTTAGCTGCAGCTGGGGAAGGTCTCCGAGTGGCGGTTTCAGGGTCTGCTAGGGTGGTATTGGGAACTGGGGGGGAGAGGGCTGCCTGCCGCATCTTATTTATTTATTTATTTATGAGACTTATATACCGCTTTAAGTGCAAGCACTCTCTAAGCCAGCGGTTCTCAACCTATGGGTCGCGACCCCATTTGGGGTCGATCGACCTCTTTTGTGGGGTCGCCAAACGTGGCGATCTGCCATTTTGTTCCCTCCGGGGGGTGCCGCGCCTCCGGGGGGGCGATGCCGCGCACGCCCGCCGCGCGTGGGGGCGGCGCCGCGCCTCCCGGGGCCCCGCCGCGCATGCGTGCCGCGCGCGGGGGGCCGCCCCCATGCGCGGCCGCGCCGCGCATGCACATCACGTTTGTGTGACGGGGTCGCCGTCACAAACGTTGAGAACCGCTGCTCTAAGCGGTGTACACCAGTAAGCAGTGTGTGTGTCTGTGTGTGTGTGTGTGTATGTATATGTATATATATATATATATATATATATATATATATATAGTTACATGGCCCCCAACAATCTGGGTCCTCATTTGACCTACCCCAGAAGGATGGAAGGCGGAGTCAACCTTGAGCCGGTGAGATTTGAACCGTTGACCTGCTGAACACAGTCAGCTAAAGTGGCCTGCAGTACTTGCACTCTTAACTGCTGCGCCACCTCGGCTCTTAATGGCCCCCTCTGTTCCAGAAGGGGAGGAAGGAGATGAGGGAGGGGGAGGAGTGAGAAGGGATGGGGGGGAAGGAAAAAAGAGGGGAAGGGAGGAAGGAAGGAAAAATGGAGAAGGAAGGAAGGGAGAAGGGAAGAGAGGAAGGAGAACGAAAGAGGAAGAATAGAGGGAGGAGGAGGAAGAAAGGAAGGCCTGACTAGGTTAGGAAAAATGGCGAATTAGGGACCCCACTCAGTGAAATGAGATCCATGCCTGTTCCCAAAATACACGGAGGTGCCGAGGCCGGTGTGTTCACGTCACCTCTGAACGCTCCCTCACTTCTGCCCGGACCGGTTCTGCAGGACACGACCAGCCTCTCCCTTCCCCACAGCCCACCTGTGGCTGTTCCCCCCCCCTACCTGGGGCTTTCCCACCTCTGACCCCGGAGGGAGGGTGGTGCTCGCTCGTTCAAGGGTGAGCAACCCCACCAGGGTGGGAGGGGGAGAGTTCATAGACCAGCGGTTCTCAACCTGTGGGTCGGGACCCCATTTGGGGTCAAACGACCATTTCACGGGGGTCGCCAAACAACGCAGTCTGCCATTTTTCCCCCCTTTTCCTTGGCTGTGCTCCTCCCTTTTATTTGGTTGGCTTTTGAAAGCCAATAGAATAGACTCTCTTGAATAGAGTCTAATTCTATTGGGTTTCTTCTAATTCTATTGGCTCCTTGAAGCAGGAAGCTGAAAACACCAGCCTGAAGATGACAAATGGGACTTCGTGGAAACGTCGCCAAGACACTTCCAATTTTACGCGGGAGAAAACCCGAACAACCAAAGACCTACATACAAACACCCGCGAAAACCTTAGAAAACACACACATACACACACACACACAGACATATATATATATATATACATACATACATATATATATACAACATCAAAACAGCATTCTGCACAAACAGAAAAATATCCACCATCCTTAGAAACCCCAAAGATAAAATTGAATTAGAAAATCAAGGAGTATACGAAATCCCATGCACCACTTGTCCCACCACATACATCGGACAAACCAACAGAAGAATAAGTGCACGCATTGAAGAACATAAGAACTCAGTCAAAAAAGAGGAACCAACATCTTCCCTGGTCCAACACCTTAAAGCCACAGGACATGAAATTGACTTTAAAAATACCAGAACCATTGCCAAAAGTGAACATTTTAATAACAGAATAATCAGAGAAGCCATCGAGATAGAAAAACGCCCACACAGCATGAACAAGCGAGATGATACCTCCCGCCTACCAGCCATTTGGAAACCTGCCCTTATTGACAAACGACTCCCTAACCCCAAAATCTTAAACCCCTCTGCAACTCAGACTAACCTGAGCACAACCAAACAGAACACTCCCCCAGCCAATCAGAGCACAGCCAAGCCCCTAACCATTCAGAACACACCTCCACCCAATCAGAACACAGCCAAGCTCCCACCCAATCAGTTCATACCCCCACTGGCAGTTAAAAGGAAGAAACAGCTAAGACCACACATTGCTGCTCAAAGCACGAAGCTGAAAACACCAGCCTGAAGATGACGAATGGGACTTCGTCGAAACGTCGCCAAGACACTTCCAATTTTACGTGGGAGAAAACCCGAACAACCAAAGACCTACATACAAATACCCGCGAAAACCTCAGAAAAATATATATATATATATATATATATATATATATATATATATATATATATATATATATATATATATATATATATATATATATATATATTCATAGTTAAAAATATTAAAAATATGAACCCTGGGGGTATTCATGACAAAGAATAAAATGAACACCAGGGTAATAAAAACTATAAAAGTTTAATTAAAAAGCGCCAAGCTTTCGCCGTCACCTGCCGGCATCCTCAGGGCTAATGCGCCAGAGAGTGAGAAAATCTTTTATAGGCATGTCAGAGTCTGCGCCCAGCTCCTCGATCTCGTCATCGGGCCCAATTGATTCAACTGTACATGATTGGTTTGTTCCTTCCTATTCCTTTTAGTTACGTGTCCATCCTCATCCATCCTCCTTTCCCTTAATCTTGGGATGGGTGGGGTGAAACCCCTGTTATTCTGGTTATCCCTATGCTTTAACTCATCCCCCCCATCGGGCTCGAGTGGGAATGTGCATTTCACCTTCCCTTCCCAACCTTCCTCTGCTCGGTTGTTCTCTTTGCGGTAGCTTTCTCTTCCAATTTTAATGCTTTCACCTCTTATGTAACTGTCACCCGAGTAGTCCTGTAAGCTGTTCTGAGTTAAATGCGATGTACTGACGATCTGGGGTGGGTTGGTAAGTTGTTTGCCTATGGGGGGGGCGGTCTCCTGGCTACCGCTGCGTCCAATCGTCTTGCTTCTCCTCCCCCTTTCTTGTGCGTCCTGCGTTCCTTTCACACGCATCGTGCTTCGGAGATTCGGTCTGGGGGGGATGGTAATGGAATTGCGGTCCTTCCGAGTGCCACAATACATTTCTTTGACTCTCCTTTTCTTTCTCACGCTGCTCATATTTGTGTGTGTCTCAAGGGAGTCTTCAGGGTCCATGGGCGGGGGGGGGGGGGGCGTGATGGTTCGATCCCGTGAGTCTCGTAAGTCCCGTAAGTCTCACCCCTTCGCATGTTCCTCCATTCCAATCTGCTCTTTTCCTTGTCTCTTGTGGCAGTTACGCTCCGCAATCCACACTCCCTCACTCCAACCGTCCCAACCGAGTGGAGGGATCTTCTCTTCCTCTCCGAGTCAGTTGATTCGCTTCTTTCCAAGCACAGGCTAACTGTCGGGTTTGACAGTTCCCCCCCCCCCATCTCTGTCCGCTATACCCTCCTGTGCATTGGTTACGATGTCTCTGATATTCGTAGCACCGGGGCTCCGGGTCTTAGTTTCTGCCACCTTCCTATTCCTTTGGGACTGTGGCAACATTGCCAAAATGATAGAAGTATTCAGCAGTTGCCTTTCCTCCTCCAGGTTACACCGGATCAGTTGGGGGGTTGGTTCATCCTCCTTGGTGCCGTAATAGTTATTATTAGGTCGTCGGAAGTGCTGCAGATGGCTATTCGCACGCCAAGATCTTAACGCCACATATGCTGGGCATAGGTCAACGTGCCGATTAATAGAGTTATTATTAGAGAGCCACGCCTCCCTAAGTAAGCGGCCTCCCTTAGTATTGTCACTCGCCAACACGCTAACTTCACTGAAGTTGAATTTATGGCCCAGTTCTGCCATGTGTGCCCATATCTGGGAGTATTGGTCACCCCTTCTTACCGCTAGTCTATGCTCATGGACCCTGGTCTTTACCCGTTTGGCAGTCTCCCCAACATAGTTACATGGGCAGTCCACACAATCAATCTTGTATATGGCTGCCGATCTCTCCATGCTGGGGAGCGGGTCCTTGGGGCGCATTAGAGCTGCCCGTAGCGTTTGATTTGGTCTATGGGCCACTTGTATATTATACGGTGCCAAGATCCTCGCTGTGGCCTCTGAGACGTTGTGAATAGAGGGGAGAGTAACTCGTACGGTTGTCTGAGGTGTAAGTTCTTGGGGTGTGGGGTTACTCCGGGGTCCAGTTGGTTTGCTAAACCGGTTGACAAATTTTGCCGGGTACCCATTGCGTTTACACACCTGGAAGAGATGATTTCTCTCTTCCCTCTTTGCTTTGACAGTGCTGCAGTGTGACACCACCCGCTTAAACAAGGTTCTAACACAGCTGAGAAAGAAAAGGAGAGTCAAAGAAATGTATTGTGGCACTCGGAAGGACCGCAATTCCATTACCACCACCCCCCCCAGACCGAATCTCCGAAACACGACACGTGTGAAAGGAACGCAGGACGCACAAGAAAGGGGGAGGAGAAGCAAGACGACTGGACGCAGCGGTAGCCAGGAGATCGCCCCCCCCCATAGGCAAACAACTTACCAACCCACCCCAGATCGTCAGTACATCGCATTTAACTCAGAACAGCTTACAGGACTACTCGGGTGACCGTTACATAAGAGGTGAAAGCATTAAAATTGGAAGAGAAAGCTACCGCAAAGAGAACAACCGAGCAGAGGAAGGTTGGGAAGGGAAGGTGAAACGCACATTCCCATTCGAACCCGATGGGGGGGATGAGTTAAAGCATAGGGATAACCAGAATAACAGGGGTTTCACCTCACCCATCCCAAGATTAAGGGAAAGGAGGATGGAAGAGGATGGACACGGAACTAAAAGGAATAGGAAGGAACAAACCAATCATGTACAGTTGAATCAATTGGGCCCGATGACGAGATCGAGGAGCCGGGCGCAGACTCTGACATGCCTATAAAAGATTTTCTCACTCTCTGGCGCATTAGCCCTGAGGATGCCGGCAGGTGACGGCGAAAGCTTGGCGCTTTTTAAACTTTTATAGTTTTTATTACCCTGGTGTTCATTTTATTCTTTGTCATATATATATATATATATATAAAATAATTTTGAATATTGGAATCCCAAGTATGGACATTTAAAGTCAATCAGATAAAAATAAAGAGCTCTGGGATGTAAGATAAAAGGCTTTTTTTATTTGCTGAACTTTCGTTAACAACCTGTTAACATCATCAGAGCAAAAGGCTAAATGAGAAGGGGGAGTAATGTGCATAAATTTACATAACAGTTAAAAAAAACGGTTGCAGTGAGCTCTTAAAGGCATAGAGCAGTCAGTCTCAAGACTATTTTAAAAGTCGCGCTTGTCAGCTGTTTGGCGCATATGACTTATCACATTCAATGGAACAAAATATTACAGCCCAATTCCCAAACATCACAAAATCACCCACAACTAATAAGCATTACAAATGAACACACACAAACATTCCAAATAACCGTACCCAACAAAACACACACACACAACAACCCTACACCAAACAAACTATACAGTCCAAGAGACCGGCTAAAAGGCATACTGGATCTATATTACTGGCTTCTACTAATCTAGTGAAGGTGTGAAATTTATTCTGCTGGCCCGTGTATGATAACACCGTAGGCTAAATAAATAACAGTGCCTGCTGTATGCCAGATCTGAGTAGCCCCAACTTAGTTGATCTTCCAAAGGCCCGTGAAAATTTCACCCCGGCCTTTGGTGAGGGGCAGCAAAGCCCTTTTTGGGTAGGTGGGATCTGTTTATTTTTTTTTCCAAGTTCTGTCCGGTTCTCGTCATCTTTTATATTTGCATATATTTTTTTCCTGTTTGCTGAGACTTTTCTTCAAAGCCGCTCAGAGTCCCCAAGACGTGGGAAGCAGGTAAATTTAATAAATAATAACAAACACATCAAGCACATAGAAGGCTAGAATTACGGCCGCTTTACCACCAGTGGACTTCAACACCCAGAATTCCTGGGCTGGCTCAGGGATTCTGGGAGTTGAAGTCCACAAGTCATAAAAGGGCCACGTTTGAAGACCCCTGGTCTACAGTATCCCAATTTATTTATTTTTTTTTTTTAAAAAGACAAAACCTAGTGGACAATTACTTAAATAGGAGCCAGCCGTGTGCTGCAACTGCCAAAAAAGCGAACACAGTGCTGGGCTGCATCAACAGGAAGATAGAATCAAGATCACATGAAGTGTTAATACCACTCTACAAGGCCTTGGTAAGGCCACACTTGGAATCCTACATCCAGTTTTGATCACCACGATCTAAAAAAGATGTTGAGACTCTAGAAATAGTACAGAGAAGAGCAACAAAGAGGATCAGGGGACTGGAGGCTGAAATATACAAGGAACGGTTGCTGGAATTGGGGATGTCTAGTTTAATGAAGAGAAGGACAAGGGGGGACAGGATAGCAGTGTTCCAATATCTCAGGGGCCGCCCCAAAGAAGAGGGAGTCAAGCTATTCTCCAAAGCCCCTGAAGGCAGGAGAAGAAGCATCAGATGGAAACTGATCAAGGAGAGAAGCAATCTAGAAACTAAGGAGAAGATGACCTCCAAGGTCCCTTCCAACTTTATTATTAATTTTCACGTATTGGGCAGATCACAGAGTCACTCTGTGCTCGTCAAAGGTGAACAGGCAACACGGCAGGAAGCCAGGCTATAAAAAAAATCCAAGGCAGAGCAAATTTATTTGCTGAAAAGATCAATACGGTTACCCAGATTGAACAATGGGACTCTTGGCAACCAGGACCCATCAAGATCTTATCAATTAAAAACAACAGTAACGGCTCACCTGCATAGCTTCTGAGAAGTTTGTTTATTAACTAAAATCAATAAAAAAATATCTATTTTCATTCATCTTGGCCCCAAGGCCAAGGAAAACCATCGGGCTGTTCAGGCTTTTTGTAAACTGCCTCCCATACAGACAGGTTTTCCCCTGCGTTTGTTGCCTTGCTACGGTCGCGGGCCCTGTGTATCTATGAGAAGAACTAATCTATAAGTAATAATAATAATAACAACAACAACTGGAGCACCACTTGAACACCATTGGCATTGACAAATTCGCTATTAGTCAATTGCAAAAGGCGGCCTTATTAGGAACTGCTTCCATCCTGCGACGATACCTGTAATACCATCAAACCTCCACATCTGCCTATCCCAGGTCCTGGGTAAGGACTCGATAGGTAGACAAAATGCCAAATCCAGTCTGAACATCTGACTGACTGTGCGATGATCCACAATAATAATAATAATAATAATAATAATAATAATAGAGAAGACAGCAACAGACAGTAAGTGCCACCTATGCAAAGAAGCTGAAGAAACAGTGGACCACTTGGTAAGCTGTTGCAAGAAGATTGCACAGACTGATACAAGCAGCGGCATGACAAAATAGCAACAATGGTGCATTGGAAGATCTGCAAAAAATATCATTTGCCTGTAAGCAAAAACTGGTGGGATCATAAAATAGAGAAAGTCATAGAAAATGATAAAATTAAACTGCTCTGGGACTTCAGAATTCAAACAGACAAGCACCTGCAACATAACACCCCAGACGTAACAATTGTCGATAAGAAAGACAAAAAAGTCTGGATAGTGGACGTGGCAGTGCCTGGAGATAGCAGAATAGAAGAGAAAGAACTGGAGAAGATAACAAAATACAAAGACCTACAAATAGAAATAGAAAGACTGTGGCAAAAGCAAGCAAGGGTAGTACCAATAGTAATAGGCTCCTTGGGTGCAATCCCAAAACAACTGGAGCACCACTTGAACACCATTGGCATTGACAAATTCGCTATTAGTCAATTGCAAAAGGCGGCCTTACTAGGAACTGCTTCCATCCTGCGACGATACTGTAATACCATCAAACATCCACATCTGCCTATCCCAGGTCCTGGGTAAGGACTCGATAGGTAGACAAAATGCCAAATCCAGTCTGAACATCTGGCTGACTGTGCGATGAATGATAATAATAATAAAAAAGTGGCAGTGCCTGGAGACAGCAGAATAGAAGAGAAAGAACTGGAGAAGATAACAAAATACAAAGACCTACAAATAGAAATAGAAAGACTGTGGCAAAAGCAAGCAAGGGTAGTACCAATAGTCATAGGCTCCTTGGGTGCAATCCCAAAACAACTGGAGCACCACTTGAACACCATTGGCATTGACAAATTCGCTATTAGTCAATTGCAAAAGGCGGCCTTACTAGGAACTGCTTCCATCCTGCGACGATACCTGTAATACCATCAAACATCCACATCTGCCTATCCCAGGTCCTGGGTAAGGACTCGATAGGTAGACAAAATGCCAAATCCAGTCCAGCTGACTGTGCAATGATCCATAATAATAATAATAATAATAATAGTAGTAGTAGTAGTAGTAGTAGTAGTAGTAGTAGTAAAGTTGGAAGGGATCTTGGAGGTCATCTAGTCCAACTCCCTGCTCAGGCAGGAAACCCTATACCATTTCAGACAAATAGTTGTCCAGTCTCTTCTTAAAAACTTCCAGTGTTGGAGCATTCACTGCTTCTGGAGGCAGGTTGTTCCACTGGTTAATTGTTCTCACTGTTAGGAAGTTTCTCCTTAGTTCTAGGTTGCTTCTCTCCTTGATGAGTTTCCATCCGTTGTTTCTTCTCCTGCCTTCAGGCGTTTTGGAGAATAGCTTGACTCCCTCTTCTTTGGGGCAGCCCCTGAGATACTGGAACACTGCCATCATGTCCCCCCCTCGTCCTTCTCTTCGTTAAACTAGACATACCCAATTCCAGCAACCGTTCCTTGTATGTTTTAGCTTCCAGTCCCCTAATCATCTTTGTTGCTCTTCTCTGTACTCTTTCTAGAGTCTCAACATCTTTTTTACACCGCGGTGACCAAAACTGGACGCAGTGTTCCAAGTGTGGCCTTACCAAGGCCTTGTAAAGTGGTATCAACACTTCACATGATCTTGATTCTATCCCTGTTAATGCAGCCTAGCACTGTGTTGGCTTTTTTGGCAGCTGCAGCACACGGCTGGCTCCTATTAGGTGATTGTCCACTAGGACTCCGATGTCCCTCTCACAGTTACTACTACTGAGCAAGGCACCCTCTATACTATACCTTTGCATTTGTTTTTTCTTGCCTAAATGTAGAACCACCATTGAAATAAGATTTCTTTAATGAACAGGAAGAACACAAGAGGAACATTTTGCCCTGTCTTGTCCTGTTTCATTTCCTCCTTGCAACACTAAATGGTAGTTTTGGTGGGAAATCCAACAGCTGTTCTCAATTTGAACTTTACCTTGTTTACCTGCGTGGATTAACGCCCAACCTATGACAGCTTCCCTTTTGTCTGCTTATATTTTTTATTCAAACTTCATTCAGGCTCGGACACAGGAGATCCCAGCAGGTTTTGCAAAGGTCTTCAGGTTTGGAGACAAGACAGACAAAAAGCCAGAGGAGAAAAACGCCACCCCTGCAGATTAGACAAGCCCAGTTCTCAGGGCTAGTTCGTACATCAGGTTTGGTTAAAGTAGTAGGGCTTGTGGTCCCGTGTGTTATAGAAAGCTGGAACTCTAGGCTAAACAAACTATGATTCTGAGCAGTGGTTCTTAACCTGGGCAATATTGCCCCCCCCAGGGGGCGATTTCATTTTTCAGGGGGGCGATGGAATGAAAAGGGGCGATGCGGGGGCGAAGGAACGCAAAGGGGGAAATATGGGGGCGATGGAGCGAGACGTTTTGGGGACACTTTTGAGACTTTTTCGTACAGTGAACCGCTGTATATCTGTCGTACAAAAACATCAGATCGCTCGCTATTAGTGGATTGAACTGTGTTTTCAAATGTTCCTCCAGCTAGCTTCAGTACAGAACGCCGTACATATGTGAAGACGCATCGCTTATCTTCATGCGCGTTGTGCAGCAGCCTCTACCCATACGGTGGTGCGCCATTAGCCAGAATATGGGAGATATGGGGAAAAGACTGGAAATAAATGATTTGCATCGATATGTCCCGATGAACAATTTTAAAGAAAACAAAACAAGCGTTTGCATAAATTGAAGAATTATTTCCTATGTTGTGATTGAGAGGTTATGTTGGGGGAGGGGGGCGATGACAACTTCCTCATTGGCTCAAGGGGGCGATTCGTTCATTCATTCTGAGGGTTCCTGGGTGCTCTCTGAGCTGGGTGGTTTTCTTGCAAACATTTCATGACCCAACTAGGTTACATCATCAGGACTACCACTAATGATGTTACCTACGTGGCGTAATGAAACGCCTGCAAAACTACCCAGCTCGGAGAGCAGCAAGGGCCCCATAGTCATTTTCCTCCTCCTCCTCCTCCTCCTCCTCCCCCCCCACAAATCCTCCTGCCTTCTAGCAGTGATGATGTTACCTAGATGGATAATGAAACGTCTGCCAGAAAACCCATCAAACTGAAAAAGCACCAAGGGCCCCATAGTCATTTTCCTCCTCCTCCTCCTCCTCCTCCCCCCCCCCGCAAATCCTCCTGCCTTCTAGCCCTGCTGATGTTACCTAGATGGATAATGAAACGTCTGCCAGAAAACCCACCAAGCATTTTGATGTTAAAGAAACTAATTTGATGTTGAACCTTATAACAGCTGCAAGATTATTGGTGGGGCACTATTGGAAGAAAAACTCACTGCCTACTCTGGAAGAATGGACACTTAAAGTGTCTAATTTAGCAGACATGGCGAAAACCTCCGCCTATTTGAAGGACCAGTCACAAGAAAAAATATATTACGGTTTGGAGAAGATGGATTGATTACATTCAGAAGAAATATGAGATTGAAAAGTATTATCTTGCTTTTGAGCAGCTCTTAGATAATTGTTATTGGTTTTAATTATCTTATTATTTTTGACTTAATTTGTTAATATTTACAACGCTTAGAGAGTGCTTGCACTTAAAGCGGTATATAAGTCTCATAAATAAATAAATAAATAAATATTTGTTTTGAGAAGGCGTTAAAGTGTATTATGGTTTTGGTGGATAGTATAGTTGGTTTATGTTAGTTAGATTATGTTTGTTTATTTAATTTTTTTATCCTGTAATCAGCTCTGGGAAGTGGGGGAGGGGGGAAGGGGTGGGGGGTGTTATATTGTAATACATTTATAAAACTTTTAAATAAATTAAAAAAAACCCACCAAGCTCGGAGACCAGCAAGGGCCCCATAGTCTTTTTGCTCCTCCCCCTCCTCCTCCTCCTCCAGGCATATCCTCCTCCCTTCTAGCACTGATGATGTTACCTAGTTGGATAATGAAACGTCTGCAAGAAAACCCATCAAGCTGAGAGAGGACCGAGCACCCACCCACCCACCCACCCACACACACAAAGTTCAACCCTGAGTTACAAATATTTTCCTTTATCGATTAACAAGGTGTTTTGGGACTGAGCCCAATTCGCTAACCCAGAAGAGCTTCGTTCAGTCCGATGACATATTGAGGGCATGAGATGATTGAAAGCAGAGAGTGGGAGTGGGAATGGCACCCAAAAGCTGGATTTCTCAACCTGGGTCATTTTAGAGTGGGAGCACTTGGAAGGCTGTCTGTGAAATTCTGGGAGCTTAATTTTTCTTGGGCGCGTGCCTCGGCATGGATATTTCCCAAGGAGAGAGGGAGATCACAATTACAATTTATTCCGAATATTCTGATCAAAGGGATTCAAAGAGGGAGGCTGGAAACCCATCCTACAGTCCCTTTATAGTTAAGACATCAAAGAAGGTGATTGGACAGGACAAAAGTAACTAATAATAATAACAAAGAAGTTGGGGAGGGATCTTGGAGGTCATCTAGTCCAACCCCCTGGCTCAGGCAGGAAACCCTATACCATTTCGGACCAATGGCTGTCCGGTCTCTTCTTAAAAACTTCCAGCGTTGGAGCATCCACCGCTTCTGGAGGCAGGCTGTTCCACTGGTTAATTGTTCTAACAGTCAGGAAGTTTCTCCTTAGTTCTAGGTTGCTTCTCTCTTTGGTTAGTTTCCATCCGTTGCTTCTCGTCCTACCTTCAGGTGCTTTGGTGAACATAACAGAATAGAGCTGGAAGGGACCTTGGAGGTCTTCTAGTCCAACCCCCACCTCAGCCAGAAAACCCTCTACCATTTCAGACACTTCCAGTGTTGGAGCATTCCCCGCTTCTGGAGGCAGGTGGTTCCCCTGGTGAATTGTCTGAAACGGATTCCTGTCGGAGCAGGGGGTCGGACTAGAAGACCTCGAAGGGTCCCTTCCAGCTCTGTTCGGATTGCCTGGCTGGAACAACACAAGCCGCGGGCGGCGCTTCAGGCCGCGCCGTTCACCAAAAGGCGCCGGGCTCCACGCAGCGGGGCCGGCTTCCTACGGTAGCCCTTATGGGGGGGGCGTGGAGGGGGGGGGAGACGGGCGGGGTCTGCCTCCTGCCTGATGTAATCGGCCCGGCACGTGCGACTCCCCCGGAGGGGCGTCCCCCCCGCCCCGCCCCGCCCCGCCCTGCCGCGCCACGTGACCCGCGCTCCCCTCCATCCGTCCATTCACGCAGCCAGCCGTCCATTCATGCCTTCGGGCGGGCGGGCGGGGGGGGGAGGTCAATGACCGTGGGTTAACAAGGCGAGCACGCGCTCTGCGCACCATTTGGCCCCCGCCCCTTTGGGCCTCCACGCGGCGCGAGCCCACCTACCCCGCCCTCCCGCCCCTCCCACCCAGGCCCCGCCCACCCCGCCCACCCTTTAAAAAGAGGCCGGGCTGAGGGGGAGCGGCGCTCAGTCGACACGCGGCGCAGACGGAGCAGGAGGCAGCCAGGCAGGCAGGCAGGTGAGGCCAGCGGGGCTGGACGGGGCGGGCGCTTCTCGGGAGAGGGGACGCTGCCGGCTGGGGCGCCCGGGCTCCGAGAAAGAGGGATGGGGGGGGGGGGTTGGACGGGGCGAGGTCTGCCGAGCAAGGGGCGCCTGGACGGGGCTCCCCTCTTCGCCTTCCCCCTCATCTTTCGTGGGCGCCGCTGCTTCTGGCCGGCTCCGAGGCGCCCCTCCTCGGGGGAGACCCGCCCGTCGGTCCGTCTGCTCCCGCAGGCTCTGGGTCTTCCCCAGCCTCCGCCAACCCGGCGCCCGCCAGGCTTCGGGGTGCGGGGGCGGCCAAGGGGCTGCGCTGGGCTGCGGGACTCGGCTCGTTTGGAGGACGGGGCGCCCGCCGTCAATGGAAGGAGGAAGAGGAGGAAAGCGGCTAATTTGGGGGGGGGAGAGGTGGGGAGCGTTCATTAACCCCCCCCCAGTGGTTTTGCTTTATTTACTCATGGCTGTCTCACCTTTATTATGTTGGCACGCAAGGGGGGACGCGCCCGACGAATCTATCTTCCTTCCTTCCTTCCTTCCTTCCTTCCTTCCTATCTATCTATCTATCTATCTATCTATCTATCTATCTATCTATCTATCTATCTATCTATCTATCTATCTATCTATCTATCTATCTATCTATCTATCTATCTATCTATCTATCTATGTATCTATCTACCTTCCTTCCTTCCTTCCTTCCTTCCTTCCTTCCTTCCTTCCTTCCTTCCTTCCTTCCTTCCTTCCTTCCTTCCTCTTTCCCCCCCTCACCACAGCCCTGCGAGGTGGGATGGGCCGCGAGAGGGAGGGACTGGTCCAAAGCCACCCAGCCATCTTTCCTGGCTAAGGTGGGACTAGACCGCCCCGTCTCCCGGTGACCGTGCCGGAGTCACCCAGCCGTCTTAATAACAGAATCACGGAGTGGGGAGGGACCTCGGAGGTCGTCTAGTCCAGCCCCCTGCTCAGGCAGGAGACCCCTAGACCTGTTTCAGACATTTAAATGCTTGTCCGATCTCTAAAAATCTTTCAGGGCTGAGTCAGGACTCGAATTCGCCACCTCCTGGTCAGCATCCCAAAGTCACCCTGTGGCTTTCCTGCTTAAGGGAGAACTAGAACTCGCCGTCGCCTGGGGTTTGGCCCAGGGCCACCCACCCAGCTGGCTTCCCCGTCTAAGTCAGGACTAGAACTCGCCGTCTCCTGATGACCATCCCAGCGCTGACCCCGCCACCGTTCGTGGCTAAGGCAGGACTAGAACTCGCTGTCTCCTGCTCTCCAGCCCAGTGCCCTAACCACTAGGCCAGTGTTTCTCAACCTTGACCATTTTAAGGCATGTGGACTTCAACTCCCAGAATTCCACAGCCAGCGTTGCTGGCTGTGGAATTCTGGGAGTTGAAGTCCACATGCCTTAAAATGGTCAAGGTTGAGAAACACTGCACTAGGCCAAGTATGGCAGCTTTGGGGGGGGGGGCTGCAGGACTCTTCCTGATGGGGGGGTCAGGGGGGAGCAGAATATTCTTCCCGGGGCATCGGTTGAGGGGGGACCCCCCTTTTTCACCCCAGAGTTGCTATTCTCTGGCCCAATGGAAGGAGGTGGCCGGGAGCTGGTGTGACCCCTTGCTGGATCCTTGCCCGGTCAGAACCCCTTCGGGATCGGACTAGAGGTGGGAGGGACCTCGGAGGTCTTCTAGTCTAGCCCCCTGCTCAGGCAGGAGACCCCAGACCATTACAGACAAGTGGCTGTCCCGTCCCCCCTTCAAAGCAGGGATGGAGCGCCCAGGATTTTTTTGGGGGGGGCTTCCTTTGTTCACGCCAGAGTGGTGGGGGGGGTGGCTCCTAGGGCCCCTGTGGATTTTGACATCCCGCCGCTCCTTCAAACAGCCCTCCCCAAAGGCCACTGGGGCTGGGGATGATGGGAGTCGGTGTCCGTCCCATCTGGAAGACTCTCCAGCCCTCCGGGGCAAACTGGAAGAAGTGAACTCTGCCCGATTGCCAGGGGCCACAGAGACGAATCTCGCTAGGCTGGTTGGCCCGCCCCTCCGCTCGGATGCCCAGTAAATGGGGAACCCCCTTGCCCCCCCCCAGCCAGCCTCTCCTGCCCCCCCTCCTCCCCTTCCCCGACCTCAAGGAAAGTTTCGCGCCCCCTTCTAATTTACCTGTAGAGCACCTTGTTCCTTTCAGATCGGCACCCAGTGTGCAGAGGGAGAGCCTCACGAAAGGAGAAGTGGGGGACTCCTCCCCCCAAAATTGGGGGGCAGGGGTCCAGGGACCCCCCTACTGGTAGATTTCATTCAAAAGCGGAAGCTTTGGGGCGGGGGGGGGGGGAGAAGGGCGGAATTGAAACTCAACAGGGAGCTCTTCCTTGGGCAACATTTCCAGCAATGAAACAAAACAAATCCGATCGCAAAAACCCCCAACCGTTGCTGTTTGTTTACATCATTTCCTCGTTGCGTGTAATGGCTGGGTGAGTGTGTGTAGTGCTGTGACTTAAGCGGATCGGTCTCATATTTGCCCAAACCGTTTCCTCATTTCAAACAAGGCCGCAATTGATCGACTGCAACGGTTGGTTATATAATCGCACACGTGTGTGTGTGTGTGTGTGTGGGGGGGGGGGGGGCGTTGTTTAGCTGCGACAATCGGGAAGTTCTTCTCCAGCAGGCAGAGAGGAGGGGGCCGGGCCGTGGAGGGCTGTGGCCCATGGGGAACGATGGCCCAATCTAGTGCAGGGGGTGGGAGTGTGTTTTGTTTTGTTTTTTCCCCTCTTGGCTACTGCTTGTCTGTTTGTCTGGGATTAATCCCCGCTTATCTGATCTTTCTTTTGAGTCCTTGGCTGATTGATTGCCTGCCTTTCATTGCCCAACTAGATCACCCGATCAGCGTGCTGGAGGGGAAGGAGCCCCACCTTTCATGAAATATCTCTGGCGTCCGCTCTTTGACACACGGATTTCTCAGTGAAATAGCTCCTGCTTCCCCTTAAAAAGCAGAAAGGCATCAGTTCCGTACGCGGTGGAGTTCTAGGGCTGGGAGGGCCCTGGAGGCCATCTAATCCACCCCTCCTCTGGTCGCTTAGGGCGAGAATCCCAACTGAAGCCTGCCCGCCCAGTTTCTGCTTGAAGAGGTGCTTGCCAGATCCCTGGGGAACGGATCCCGCTCTGAGATCCCTCGGTGGGGGGTGAACTATCCCTTCCGTTGAGACTCTTGGCAACCACGACACAGGCAGTCCTCTACCTATGACCGTTTTTCACCCTTAACGACCGTTGCAGCATCGCCCATGGTCATGTGATTTACATTCGGATGCTAGACAACTGATTCGTATTTATGATGGTTGCGGCGTTCCTCTCTCTCTCTCTGTGTGTGTGTGTGTGTGTGTGTGACGGGATCTCCTTTTTTTTGCTACTTTCTGACAAGCAAAGTCAAGGG
This sequence comes from Crotalus tigris, assembly GCF_016545835.1. Classification (NCBI taxonomy): domain Eukaryota; kingdom Metazoa; phylum Chordata; class Lepidosauria; order Squamata; family Viperidae; genus Crotalus; species Crotalus tigris. The sequence continues at coordinate 113,878 of NW_024097129.1, forward strand.
GGAAAAGCTGGATTCACTTAACGGCCACGGGCCGATTCACTTAACAACAGTGGTCGTAAAATGGGGCAAAACTCAACATATGTCTCACTTAGCCACAGAAATGTCGGGCTCAGTTATGGTCGTAAGGCGAGGACTAGGTGTACTTTGATTTGGTCTTCAAAGTAGGTTTTTCTCCTGACTTTCTGTCCCTGAAGTCCACTAAGAGGCATCCTTCCCCTCCCCCCCCCAGGAAAGGACTGGGGGGTCTCCTGATCTGCTTAGGTATGGGGTGGGCTGCTGTACCCCCTCCCCAATCTTCTCCTTTCCTTCCATCTCTCTTGGTTGCTACAGGAGCACCACTGTAGTAACGGAAGTTATGTGGCTAAGTAAAACATTCGTTAAGTGAGCTTTGCCCCATTTTACGACCTTGCCACGGTTGATAAGCGAATCATCGCAGATGTTGTGGCACGGCGGGTAAGTCAATCTGGCTTCCCCTGTTGACCTTTGCCTGCTTGAAGGTCGCAAAAGAGGGAATCACGTGATCCCGGGGACACAGCGCCCGTCATAAATAGGAACCAGACCCCCAGCGAAGCTGCGACGGGCGTGAGTGTGAAAAACGGCCCTAAATCGCTTTTTTCCAGTGCCGTTGTAACTTTGAACGGTCACTAAATGAAGCGTTGGAAGTGGAGGGCTACATGTCATTTTCTGGACAATTCTGTTGCCCTCTTCTGCCTCCTTCCCCCCCCCGTTTGCTTCAAATGTGCCCACGGGAAGGTCTGTTTCTTGGATTAGTGCCACGTTAAGAGCCGTGGTGGCGCTGTGGTTAGAATGCAGCATGGCAGGCTGACTCTGCCCACTGCCAGCAGTTCGATCCTCTCACCGGCTCAGGGTCGACTCGTCCTTCCGTCCTTCCGAGGTCGGTAAAATGAGGACCCAGATAATTGGGGGGCAGTAGGCTGACTCTGCAAAGCGCCTAGAGAGGGCTGTGAAAGTGCTGCGAAGCGGTATGTAAGTCTTAAGTGCTGTTGCTATTCTCTCCTTCCTTCCCTCCTTCCTTCCCTCTCTCCTTTCGCGGCCTTTTCTTTCTACCTTTCTTTTCTTTCCCTCTACTCTTTCCTTCCTTCCCTTCTTTTTCTCCATTTTTTCCTTCTCTCCTGCCCCCTCCATCTCTTATTTCCCTTCTCTTTTTCTCTCCCTCTTCTTTCCTCTCCTTCCTTTCTCCCTCTTTTTTCTTTCTCCTTTTCTTTCTTTCCTTCCTTCCTTCCTTCCTTCCTTCCTTTCCTTCCTTCCTTCTTTCCTTTCTTCCTTTTTCTTTCTTTCTTTCCTTTCTTTCCTTCTTTCTTTCTTTCCTTTCTTTCTTTCTTTTTTTCTTTCTTTCTTTCTTTCTTCCTTTCTTTCTTCCTTTCCTTCCTTCCTTCCTTTCCTTCTTTCCTTCCTTCCTTCCTTTCCTTCTTTCCTTCTTTCTTTCCTTTCTTCCTTTTTCTTTCTTTCCTTTCTTTCCTTTCCTTCTTTCTTTCCTTCCTTTCTTTCTTTCTTTCTTTCTTTCTTTCTTTCTTTCTTTTCTTTCTTCCTTTCCTTCCTTTCCTTTCTTCCTTCCTTTCCTTTCCTTCCTTCTTTCCTTCTTTCCTTCCTTCTTTCCTTCTTTCTCCTTCCTTCCTTTCTCTTTTAAGAGCCTGTTGGCGCAACCTTGCAGGCTGACTCTGCCCACTGCCAGCAGTTCGATCTGAACCACCACTGGCTCGAGGTTGACTCTTGCCTTCCGAAGTCAGTGAAAAGGAGGGCACAGGTTGTTGGGGGGCCAAGAGGCTGACTCTGTAAAACCGCTTAGAGAGGGCTGTGAAACGGCATATAAGTCTTAAGCGCTATGGCCCGGCTTCCCTTCCTCCCTCAGTTGCTTTTTCGCTTCTGCTCTTGCTCGGCGGGGCAGCGGCGTGGGAGCCACGTCAGCCTGCTGCTCGGAGGAAGGTGACGGGGCCACGCTTCTCGCTGGATGGGTGCCTGCCTGGCATGTGACCCTGAATCCTCCACCCGGCCCCCAGGCTATGGGTGCAAGGGCACCAAACGTGTCTGCGAGCTCCCCTCCTCCTCCTCCTCCCCTGCAGATTGTCTGGGGACGATCTGCCCCGTGACGACGCTGCTTGGATGTTGCCGCTCGGCCTTCCCATTGGTTGAGGAGGGTTGGGTGACTCAACAGCAGGTGTAGCCCAGCTGCATTGAGCAACAGGCGGCTCTAATGAGCGATGGGGGGGGGGCTTTTTCCACGCCTGCCCAAATCCACCCTGGGAAACTTAACTGCCTGCCAGGAAACTACAGCCCTTCTCTGCAGGGCCAGCGGAGGGGGGGGGGATTTTGTCAAGTCTGACGGGGGGGGGGTGGGCGGGCAGGGGGGGAGCACCTCGTCTTTGCATGAAAATGGGTCTTAAATTAATTCTGGAAAGAGTGCAGAGAAGAGCAGCAGAGACGGTTAGGGGGCTGGAGGCTAAAACATTAGGAAGAACGGTTGCGGGGAATTGGGTTCGGCTAGTCCGGGGAAAAGGAGGACTGGGCGGGGTGGGGGGGACATGATAGCAGGGTTCCAATATTTGAGGGGCTGCCCCAAAGAACGGGTGGTGGGGGTGGCTGTCAACCTATTCTCCAAAGACCCAGAAGGCAGGAAGAGAAGCAACAGATGGAAACTAATCAAGGAGAGAAGCAACCTGGAGTTAAGGAGAAACTTCCTGATAGCAAGGACAATTAACCAGTGGAACAGCTTGCCACCAGAAGTGGTGAATGCTCCAACACTGGACGTTTTCAAAAAAAAGATCAGAGAGCTACTTGTCTGGAATGGGATACGGTCTCTTGCTTGGACTAGAAGACCTGGAATTGGGTATGTCTAGTTTAATGAAGAGAAGGACCAGGGGGGACGTGATAGCAGTCTTCCAGTATCTCAGGGGCTGCCCCAAAGAAGAGGGAGTCAAGCTATCCTCCAAAGTGCCTGAAGGCAGGACAAGAAGCAACGGATGGAAACTAATCAAGGAGAGAAGCAACCTAGAACTAAGGAGAAACTTCCTGACAGGGAGAACAATTAACCAGTGGAACTACCTGCCTCCAGAAGCAGTGAATGCTCCAACACTGGAAGTTTTTAAGAAGAAACTGGACAGCCATTTGTCCGAAATGGTATAGGGTTTCCTGCCCGAGCAGGGGGTTGGAGTAGATGACCTCCAAGGTCCCTTCCAACTTTATTATTATTACTATTATTATTACTGCTACTATTACTACTACTACCTCCAAGGTCCTTTCCAACTCTGTCATTCTATTAAAATAGCAAAGAGCTGTGTGTGTGTGGGGGGGGGAAGAGGGCAGAAGGAAAGCCCTGCTCCAGCATTAAACCAGCTGCTGGTGCTTCTGACTTTTCTATTTGCAAAAAGCATCTGCTCTGTTCAGCGTGACAGCTGGCTTCTCCCATCTCTGACTGGAGGTCTCCCCCCCCCTACTTGGAGTCTGTTTGTTGGGGGGGGGAGGCTGTCAGCAACTCTGAGCAGCTTGCAAAAATAATATACAAGAGATAAAAAATATGAGCTCCCCCCCCCAGGCGATGATAACAATCAGATGAGTCGTTTGACGGGCTGTGTCCCACTCTGGGGGTGCTCAGGCCCGTTGGCCAAACCAGGTCTTCAGGGCCTTGGGAAAGACTGTGAAAGTGGGGGCCGGTCTTGCCTCCGCAGGGAGGGTGTTCTAAAGGGAGGGGGCCACCACAGAGAAGACCCCCCTTGATCCCTCTATATCAGGGGTCTTCCAACTTGGCCCTTTTATGACTTCTGGACTTCAACTCCCAGAATTCCTCAGCCAGGCACGCGTGCCTGGCTGAGGAATTCTGGGAGTTGAAGTCCAGAAGTCATAAAAGGGCCAAGTTGGAAGACCCCTGCTCTATATGGACATCCTTAGGAAAGGGGACCCATGACATCCCCTGCTTCCTCCCCTCTGGTGGGTAACCAAGAAGAGACCGTCCTTCAGATCCCCTGGTCTCAAGCCACGTAGGGCCTGAAAGGTGACCGCAGCACCTTGAACAGGTCCTGGAAGCAAGTCGGCCGCCAATGCAGTTCCTGTAGGACGGCTGACACCTGCACATCTCTGGGTCTGCCCAAAACCATGAGGTGTGCTGCAGGTTGCCGAGTTTAGGGTGTTGAGTATTTTTTGCAAGCTGGCTTTCCTCCGTATAATAGTCAGACCCGCCCTCCCTGTCTGTGTGCAACAGAGAATGCATGTTTTGCAAAAATCAAGAAGTGTTCCGGAGGAGTAAAATGGAGAAAGGCGTCTTATATTTGCTGGAAGATGGGGAGAGTAGAATACAGTAGAGTAGAGTAGAGTAGAGGAATAGGATAGGATAGGATAGGATAGGATAGGATAGGATAGGATAGGATAGGATAGGATAGGATAGGATAAGAAATAGAATAGAATAAGGAATAGAATAGAATAGAATTACAGAATAGAATAGAATAGGAATAGAATAGAGTAGAATAGAATAGAATTACAGAATAGAATTACAGAATAGAATTACAGAATAGAATAGAATTACAAATAGAATATAATAGAATAAAATTACAGAATAGAATAGAATAGGAATAGAATAGAATGGAATTACAAATAGAATATAATAGAATAGAATTACAGAATAGAATAGAATAGGAATAGAATAGAATAGGAATAGAATAGAATAAAATTACAGAATAGAATAGAATATGAATAGAATAGAATGGAATTACAAATAGAATATAATAGAATAGAATTACAGAATAGAATAGGAATAGAATAGAATGGAATTACAAATAGAATAGAATTACAGAATAGAATAGAATAGAACAGAATAGAATAGAATAGAGCTGGAAGGGACCTTGGAGGTCTTCTAGTCCAGCCCCCTGCTCAAGTGGGAGAACCTATACCATCTCAGACAAGTGACTGTCCAGTCTCTTCTTAAAAACCTCCGTAAGAAACAGACTTTTTAACCCTCTTTTTTCTAGCCAGAGTTTTGCAAGAGGAAAAAGAGGTTCCTGGCAGAGGCAGCTTTTATTTTGATTTTTGGAGGCCTGGTTGAAAATATTTTCCAGCTCTGGTTTCGGATTCTGTCTGGTTCCCTCGCTGCTCCTAGCCTTTTTCTGTTCCTTTAAACTGGGATTGCTGGATTAGCCACAGTTCTCTCACATAACGTGCTAAGCTCTGAATCATGGTTTGTCAGGCACATGGTCAGGTTGCTGTTATGCGCACCCTGTGTTCAAGCCAGAATGTGTGAGAGGCCGGGTGCTGCCTCTTAAGATTAATTTAAGCACAGAATTGCCAGTACAGAATGATATAGATGCCTGAACTTGTCTGAATTGACAAATTCTCAATTGTCTGGAATGGTAGAGGGTCTCCCTGTGCAGGGGGTTGGACTAGAAGACCTCCAAGGTCCCTTCCAACTCTTGTTATTCATTTATTCTTCTGGGCTAAAAATCTTGGGCAGATTCCTGCTGGCACTAACTAATGTTTGTTAAATGTCCTGGTGCAATTGTGTCAGTGTGCAATTCAAACACTTGATTCAAGGATAAGCTGGAGGGTTGCTAAAAATATCAGAGTCTTGCGTTAATGTTGGCACTTCGGCTGGCAGGAACGTCACTTCTTTCTCACATTCCTCTGGAAAAACAAAACCTTTGACCTGCTTGGCTGTCTTTCTGGACGTGGAAGGGCTCAGATGACCTGAGGGCAAGTGAGGCAATGTGTAACACACTCAGGACAGCCAAACAATGTCTCTCTGGTTTCATCACCGTGATGGGGCCGGGGAGTGGAATGGAATAGAACATGGAATGGAATAGAAAATGGAATGGAATTAGAATAGAATAAAATGCAGAATAGAATTAGAATAAAAAGCAGAATAGAATAGAATAGAGTAGAACAGAGTAGATTAGGAATAGAATAGGAATAAGAATAGAATAGAATAGAATAGAATTGTATTGTATTGTATTGTATTGAATTACAGGATAGAATAGAATGGAATGGAATGGAATGGAATAGAGCTGGAAGGGGCCTTGGAGGTCTTTTAGTCCAACTCCCTGTTCAGGCAGGAGATCCTATGCCATTTCAGACAAATTGTTGTCCAATCTCTTCTTAAAAGCTTCCAGTGTTGGAGCATTCACCGCTTCTGGTGGCAGGTTGTTCCACTGGTTAATTGTTCTCACTGTCAGAAAATTCCTCCTTAGTTCCAGGTTGCTAGTAGTAGTAGTAGTAGTAGTAGTAGTAGTAGTAGTAGTAGTAGTAGTAGTAATAATAATAATAATAAAGTTGGAAGGGACCTTGGAGGTCATCTAGTCCAACCCCTTGCTCAGGCAGGAAACCCTATACCATTTCAGACAAAGGGCTGTCCAGTCTCTTCTTAAAAACTTCCAGTGTTGGGGCATTTACTGCTTCTGGAGGCAGGTAGTTCCACTGGTTAATTGTTCTCACTGTCAGGAAGTTTCTCCTTAGTTCTAGGTTGCTTCTCTCCTTGATGAGTTTCCATCCATTGCTTCTTGTCCTGCCCTCAGGCGCTTTGGGGAATAGCTTGACTCCCTCTTCTTTGGGGCAGCCCCTGAGATACTATAACGCTGCTATCCTGTCGTCCCCCCCCCCCTCGGTCCTTCTCTTCATTAAACTAGACATCCCCAATTCCAGCAACTGTTCCTTATATGCTTTAGCCTCCAGCCCCTGATCCTCTTTGTTGCTCTTCTCTGCACTCTTTCCAGAGTCTCAACATCTTTTTTACATCGTGGTGACCAAAACTGGATGCAGGATTCCAAGTCTGGCCTTACCAAGGCCTTGTAAAGTGGTATTAACACTTCACGTGATCTTGATTCGATCCCTCTGTTAATGCAGCCTAGCACCGTGTTGGCTTTTTTGGCAGCTGCAGCACACGGCTGGCTCCTATTTAGGTGATTGTCCACTAGGACTCCGAGGTCCCTCTCACAGTTACTACTATTGAGCAAGGTACCCCCTATAACTATACCTGTGCATTTGGTTTTTCTTGCCTAAATGTAGAACCTTGCTTTTTCCACCATTGAAAAAAGTGAGGTTCTCCATTTAGGCAAGAAAAACACCATTGCTTTTGTGTTGCCCTCGGGTGCCGTAGGGCAGTGTTCCTCCACCGGGGCAGCTTTCAGACTTCAACTCCCAGAATTCCCCAGGCACCAGGGGGCTGTGTTTACTCTTAAGCATCCCATGAAATCGGTGGTTCTCAACCGTAGCCCCAGAATCCCCCAGCCAGCCTGGGGCTAAGGACTAATGAATGGGTTCAAACGGAGAGGCTGATTTGTCTTGTGCCATCCACGTGATGCTGATCTGATCGTTTGGAAAGAAACCTTGGTTGATCTCGCCCGGGGAGACTTTTTTTCCTGGCAGAAGCTGACTCAAGAGACCCCCTTAGCTGGGTTTGGCTGTTCTCTTGGGAATTGGGGAGGTGGGCACAGAAGTCATTCCACCAGGGGAACCTTCGCAGTTTTTCTTCCGATCCTTGGGACTCCCGTATCTCTCCGTTTTATTTCGGTCTGTTTGTGTTGGCATTTTCGGTAGCTGAGATAACTGCCGGTCACCTTGACTGGACCCTTGTTTGCAATCTAAAGGGAAATAAATGGCTCGGGTTCAAATTTTAAGAGTCGGTCTCTGACCGAAGGCCACCTGAAGAGACTAGAAGCATTTGAAATATGGATTGACAGGCGGCTGTTACGTAGAAGCTGGGCTGACAAGATCAGAAACGAGGTGATAAGCCTCCTGGGAAAGCCAAGGGAAATCATCAAAACAATTAAAAAACGAAAATTAGAATATTTTGGACACGGGATGCGACACCCAGAAAAATACAGCATACTCCATCTAATCCTCCAGGGAAAGATGGAAGGCCAACGAGGTCCAGGCAGAAGAAGAACATCGTGGCTTCAAAATCTAAGGGACTGGTTTGGACAAAACTCAGCAGCACTTTTTTGTGCGGCTGCTGACAAAAACAGGATCACTAACGTGATTGCCAAAATCTGATAACGTATATGGCAGAAGAAGAGGAAGAGGAAGAGGAAGAGGAAGAGGAAGAGGAAGAGGAAGAAGAAGAAGAAGAAGAAGAAGAAGAAGAAGAAGAAGAAGAAGAAGAAGAAGAAGGAAGAAGAAAAGGAAGAAGAAGAAGAAGAAGAAGGAAAGAAGAAGAAGAGGAAGAAGAAGAAGCAGAAGAAGGAAGAAGAAGAAGGAAGGAAGAAGAAAGAAGAAGAAGAAAGAAGAGGAGGAGAGGAGGGAGGAAGGAGGAGAGGAGGAAGAAGAAGAAGAAGAAGAAGAAGAAGAAGAAGAAGAAGAAGAAGAAGAAGAAGAAGAAGAAGAAGAAGAAGAAGAAGAAGAAAGGAAGAAGGAGGAGGAGGAGGAGGAAGAAGAAGAAAGAAGGAAGAAAGAAGAAGAAGAAGAAGAAGAAGAAGAAGAAGAAGAAGAAGAAGAAGAAGAAGAAGAAGAAGAAGAAGAAGAAGAAGAAGTAGTAGTAGTAGTAGTAGTAGTAGTAGTTGGAAGGGACCTTGGAGGTCTTCTAGTCCAACCCCCTGTTCAGGCAGGAAACCTACCATTTCAGACAAATGGTTGTCTGAACTTTCCTGAGGTCACCTTAAAATCTTGGAAAGAGTAATGCAAGGACTTCACTTTTGGAAAAGTGAGCAGGCCGGTCCTCTTTTAATTTAGCATCTCAGAGGACAGAGGGCATTTTAATGGGCAACATAAAGGGCATTTAAACCATCCCCTGGCCTTTTTCCGCATAAGACTTGACAAATCTCTTTTGGAGAACATTGATTGGATACGACTTGTCTTTTCTGAACGAAGCGGCTAAGATTCTCAGCGAAGTGGGATCTGGGCTGAACCCCACGGCATGGCTGGCTAGGGAATTCTGGGAGTTGAAGTCCACCCCTCTTCATGTTGCCAAGGTTGAGAAATGCCACCCTGTGCCATCCGACCCCCCCCTACCCCAGCAGTCTGCCCACAAACCATCCAGAACTGGGGAGCCATGCCAGCTTCTTACCCAGCTCGCCACTCTGAATGGAGAAGTCTTTGCTGAGCAGAACCCACTTCTGGATTTTCTGGGCGTTGGAGGTGGCGTGATCATTGACCTTCATGACTCCCTTCTGGATGGCGGTGTACACAGCCACGTCTTTGTTGCCCACTATGTCGGAGACCGTGGTGGACTTGCTGCCCAGTTTCTGGCAGAACTCGATGGATTCAGCCGTCAGTTCGTCTTCCGACATCCCCGTTTCTAGGTTCATCTTGCTCTAGAAAAGCAGAAGAGTGTTGGAGTGGCCATGGGAAGGAGGGCAGCGCCACCCTCTGGTGGGGGCTGGCCCTGCCCTGATGTTTGCCCAGAGGGGGGATAGATGAGGGGGTGTATGTGGGCACCCACCCATTCAGACAATATGGAGTATAAGGTAAGAGCTCAAGGTAGAGGCCAGCAACGTTGCCCCCCTGGAGATCATGTCTAGACCCTCAGCAGGAACAATCTGATCTTTTCCCAACAGGAACTGGTGGAGCACCGAAGGGGTGGAGGACTTTCTTCCCCCCCCCCCCAGCATAGAATCAGCCCTATCCTAAGCTAAGCAGCTATTTGGAAGCATTTATGAAAGAACGGTCAAGGATGAGGAGAACAGGATTCTGCAAAACCAAAGAGTGAACTCTCCCTTTTAGCTTTCAATTCAAGATCGTAGTCCTCAGTTTTTCCACTCCTGAAGATTTTTGAAAGGGGAACTTCTCTTGCCTGGATTGACACCTGAATAGAGCCTTCCCAGACCAGTGTTTCTCCCACCTTGGCCACATTAAGACGGGTGGACTTCAACTCCCAGAATTTCCCAACTGGCCAATTCCATGAATTTGAAGCCCACCCATCTTAAAACAGCGAAAGGGTGCTTTAGAATATGGCAAAAAAGAGTGCAGAGAAGAGCAACAAAGATGATTAGGGGACCGGAGACTAAAACATATAAAGAATGGTTGCTGGAATTGGGTATGTCTAGTTTAATGAAGAGAAGGATGGGGGGGGGGACATGATAGCAGCATCTCGGGTTGCCCCAAAGAAGAGGGAGTCAAACTATTCTCCGAAGTACCAGAAAGGCAGGACAAGAAGCAACGGATGGAAACTCCTCAAGGAGAGAAGCAATCTAGAATTAAGGAGGAATTTCCTGACACTAACAACAATTAACCAGTGGAACAGAAGCTGCCTCCAGAAGTTGCGGGTACTCCAACGCTGGAGGCTTTTAAGAAAAGACTGGACAGCCACTTGTCTGAAATGTGTTTCCTGCTTGAGTGGGGGGGGGGGATTGGACTAGAACAGACATGTCAAACACAAGGCCCAGGGGCTGGATGCGGCCTGTGCCATGGTTTCATGTGGCCCGCAAAGCCATCCTGGAAACAGGGAACGGCCCCTGCTGCCTTGGCCCCGGCCCAGGCCTCCCGGGAGCCAATGTACAATTTTGTGGTGGCCATCTATGCTGAAACGCATTCAGTCTTAGTTCCACAAGGCCATCTGGAAACAGCAAGGGACCGACCCCTGCCGCATCGGCCCCAACCCCTGGGTGCATGCTGGGGAGGTGTCACCCTTTGTGAGGAATGAAGAAATGCACTATTACTTGGAAATGGCCAGCAAATGGCCCTCACCTACTCTTCCAATGGACCACGCCCCGGTCCCACTCCCTTCTGCCAGAGACCCTCAGATCTGTCCCACTCCTGCCCAGGCCCTCACAGGAACCTTTGATGAGAACGATGAAGAGCTGGCTATGCCTACCCAGTAGGCCACACCCATTCCAGCCACGCCCACCCAGTAAGCCTCACCCCCCTGGCCACACCCACCCATCCCCCCCCCCCCGAGGACAACTGCAAAGCTGATGTGGCCCTCAATGAAATTGAGTTTGACACCCCTAGACTAAAAGACCTCGAAAATCCCTTCCAACTCTGTTATTCTATTCTAAACACATCTGGGAATGCCCAATTTGGATCTGAAGGAGTGAGAATGGCAGCCCCTTGGACTCGTCTCCCTCCTATCCCTCTCCCCCGCGGGCCCCAGTGCCTAGGGGAGGAAGGAGAAAATCTGGTGCTCACCTTAAGGGTCATCAGCATGACGAGATATTTGGCTTTGTCTCCCACTAACATGACGTTGCTAAGAATGGGGACGGCCTCCTTGACTGCATCTTCAATCGGGACCGGGGGAATATTCTCTCCCCCCGCGGTGATGATGAGCTCTGGAATAAAAACGGCAAAGGCCGTGCCATCAGACCTCAAGAAGAGCGATTGGATTCACACACTTGCAGTCTATGGGATAAACCATGGCTTGTCTGCTGCAGAAACCGGGAGTCTCGACTTTAACAACTGTTCGCTTTGTGAGTTTTCAAAATTAGAACGGCACTGGAGAAAAGTGACTTGTGACTGGTTTTCATGCTTACGACTGTCACAGCAACCCCACGCCACGCGACTGAAATCCAGACACTTGGCTACCGGTATGCATTTATGATGGCTGCAGCCTCCCAGCGACCCGGGATTCTCATTTGTGATCTTCCCTGGAGATTTCCTCTCGTGACCCAGGGGACTGGATTACCTTTGATCCGTCCCGTAATGAAGAGGAAGCCATCCTCATCGTACCGGCCCAGATCCCCAGAATGAAGCCAGCCCTCGGCGTCAATGGCTTCTTTCGTTTTGTCTTCCATGTTCAGGTAGCCCATAAAGACATGGCGCCCGGCAAAGCAGACCTCGCCGACGCCTTCCTGGTCTGGTTTGAAAAGCATCGTCCGGAAGCCTGTAATCTCCTTGCCGCAGCTGGATGGAGGGGGAGGGGAAGGGGTCAAGCAAAGAGTCAAGGGCTGGCAAGTGTACCCCCGCTCACAAACACACGGACTGCCCATTGCGGAGAAGCACCGTGTGGTCTGCATCTCAAACTGGAGCGGAAACGGTTCCTGGAGTCTGCAATGTTTTCTGGGAATCCATTCATGCTCCCGCACCCTCCGAAGGGCGTATATCCGAAAGAGCGCAACTGAATGTCTATGGAGCTTCTCAGTCATCCAGGTATGATGGCCCCAAAGGCGCTTTTTTTCAGGAGGCGACTGGACTTTCTGGTGTTTCCGGTTGCTCCCTGAAAAAAAGCATCTTTGGGACAGCCATGACCTGGATAGTGGAGAAGCTCCATAGACCACGAGGATTGTGTGGTTGCCTGGCGATTAGCATCTCCTCTCCAGGTGATCTGGGAAGAAAGAAGATGCCAATACATTCAGAAGAAATACCACTAGAAAAAGCTGAAAGGATCACGCACCACGGTTCCAATTTACATGACCGTTGAAGTAAAGACAAGGATAGAGAAAGCTCGAACAGCATTCTTCAAAATGAAAAAGGTCTTCTGCAGCCACGACAGAAGCCTAAAACTGAAAATCAAGCTTGTCAGATGCTCTATTTTTCCTATCCTGCTCTATGGAGTAGAGAGTCGGTCTCTGACAGACGGCCACCTGAAGAGACTAGAAGCATTTGAAATGTGGATTGATAGGTGGCTGTTATGTATAAGTTGGGTGGACAAGATCAGAAATGAGGAGGTGATAAGCCACCTGGGAAAGCCAAGGGAAATCATCAAAACAATTAAAAAACGAAAGAATATTTCGGACATGGGATGCGACACTCAGAAAAATACGGCATATTCCATTTAATCCTCCAGGGAGAGATTTATTTATTTTATTTACAAATATTTTTATGCCGCCCAATCCCAAAGGACTCAGGGCGGCGTACAAAGTTAAAAACAGTCATAAAACAATAAAATAAAGCAGTCATACCGCGAGTCCGATCATATCCCGGCCCCCCGGGGACATCAGCCCCAGGCCTGCCGGAACAGGAGAGTTTTAACGGCTTTCTTAAAGGCCGGCAGGGTGGGAGTAGTTCGAACCTCGGGGGGGAAGTTGATTCCACCAGGTTGGAGCCACCACAGAAAAGGCCCTTCCCCGAGGGCCCGCCAGCCGACATTGTCTGGCCGATGGGACCTGAAGGAGGCCCAGTCTATGGGACCTCACCGGTCTCTGGGAACTATGCGGCAGAATGCGGTCCTGGAAGGCCAACGAGGTCCGGGCAGAAGGAGAACACCGTGGCTTCAAAATCTAAGGGAGTGGTTGGGACAAAACTCAGCCGCACTTTTTTGTGCGGCTGCTGACAAAAACAGGATCACCAACGTCCGATAACGGACATGGCACAAGAAGATGACGACGTGGGTCCTGAAGCCTTAGTGGAGCTTCCACGTTCCAAGGCAATCTAGCTGCAAATTCTGCTTGCTTGGCTCTGGGGACCCAAGTAACTTTTTTTTCAAAAAAAAATTTAGTTACACATTAAATGTCTTCCTTAAACAGCGAGCAAGTTTTAAGCTGGCGATGCAACTCCTGCAAAGAGAGAATTTCTCTCTTCTGCAGAGCAAAACCTACAAGAAGGTCTATGGTCCAAGCAGGCTGGAAATTCCCACACCCACCCCTCCTTTTTTTTCTCAAATAAAAACCCCGACACTTGCAAATTCTCCTGGGCCCGGCCTCAATTACTTTTCTCAGCAGAAATGGAAGTTTTTTCTAATCAAGCCAAGCGGAAATCATGTACGGGTTTTCCTCTGCCGGAAGATTGAAATAGGTTGGGGGGGGGAGGGAAGGAGGAAGTTGTGGGTCCATTTGGGGTTGAGGGACGATGGGCTGACGACACGTCACCCGTGGCCAGGCGTGACCTCAAATGGGGGTGCCAGCTTCGCAGAAAGGGGTGTGTGTGGGGGGGGGGGGTGTCTTGAGCAGGCCAGCTGCTTGACCTGATCTGAGAAGAGCAAATGGATGGGCCGTCCCATTTTTTCTTGTGCCTCTCCCTCCGCAGTTTCAACAATGGAGAAATCCAGATGTCAGAAATTCATAAGCAAAAAAACTTTTAGGCTAGAGAATTACGGGTGTTTTTTTTTTTCCTTTCCCACACAAAAAAAGTGGACTGGTTTTTTGAATATTGCAATTTCTGGAGTTCTTCAAAGCTCAATAATAATAATAATAATAATAAAGTTGGAAGGGACCTTGGAGGTCATCAAGTCCAACCCCCTGCTTAGGCAGGAAACCCTATACCATTTCGGACAAATGGCTGTCCTGTCTCTTCTTAAAAACTTCCAGTGTTGGAACATTCACAGCTTCTGGAGGCAGGTTGTTCCACTGGTTAGTTGTTCTAACTGTCAGGAAGTTTCTCCTTAGTTCTAGGTTGCTTCTCTCCTTGACTAGTTTCCATCCGTTGCTTCTTGTCCTGCCTTCAGGTGCTTTGGAGAAAAAGCTTGACTCCCTCTTCTTTATGGCAGCCCCTGAGATACTGGAACGCTGCTATCCTGTCCCCCCTCATCTTTCTCTTCATTAAACTAGACCTATCCAATTCCAGCAACCGTTCCTTATATGTTTTAGCCTCCAGTCCCCTGATCATCTTTGTTGCTCTTCTCTGTACTCTTTCTAGAGTCTCAACATCTTTTTTACATTGTGGTGACCAAAACTGGATGCAGGATTCCAAGGGTGGCCTTACCAAGGCCTTGTAAAGTGGTATTAACCCTTCGCGTGATCCTTTCTCTAGATGCCGCCTTGACGATGTGTTAATCCGGTTGTCTTTGACTCCAGGTAACCACATCAGTGGATTTTCTCTAGCACAGTGTTTCCCAAACTTGACCATTTTAAGGCATGTGGACTTCAACTCCCAGAATTCCACAGCCAGCAACGCTGGCTGTGGAATTCTGGGAGTTGAAGTCCACATGCCTTAAAACGGTCAAGGTTGAGAAACACTGCTCTAGCAAGCTCTTGCCCCTGACCTTCAGGTCTCCCCACCCTGTAAGGGAGCCCATCCCTTCCCTCAGCCTCCTCTTTTTCTTCTCTTTCCTTCCATCTTTCCCAGCGTGATGGGCTCCTCAAAGACTGACCGTGTGCCATCAACTCACACAGGCTCAAGATGGATCTTCTTATCCAAAAAATGAAATTCAGTGTAGAGAAAAGCCAGGTTTTACACTTAGGCAGGAAAAACCAAAGGTACAAGTACAGATGAAACCTGGCTGAAAAACAGTAACTGTGAGAGGGACCTTGGAGTCCTTAGTGGACGATCCCTTAAACGTGAGCCAGCTGTGTGCGGCAGCAGCCAAGGAAACCTAACACAATCCTGGGTTGTATAAACAGAGGCATAGAATCAAGATCACCATGAAATTCTAGTACTGCTTTATAAAGAGCACATGTAGAATGCTGCTTCCAGTTGTGATCGCTGCATTATAAAGAAGATGTTGAGACTCTAGAAAGAGTGCAGAGAAGAGCAACAGAGATGATCAAGAAACTGGAGGCTAAAACACATGAATTGTTGCAAGAATTGCTTCTATCTAGTTTAACGAAGAGAAGGACGAGGGGGGACATGATAGCCGTGTTCCAGTATCTCAGGGGCTGCCGCAAAGAAGAGGGAGTCAAGCTATTCTCCAAAGCGCCTGAAGGCGTGGAAACTAACCAAGGAGAGAAGCAACCTGGAACTAAGGAGAAACTTCCTGACAGTGAGGACAATTAACCAGTGGAACAGCTGGCCACCAGAAGCTGTGGGTGCTTCATCATTGGAGGCTTTTAAGAAGAGACTGGACAGCCATTTGTCTGAAATGGGATAGGATCTCCTGTTTGAGCAGGGGGTTGGACTAGATGACCTCCAAGATCCCTTCCAATTTTATTATCATTATTCCAACATCTCGGGGGCTGCCCCAAAGAAGAAGGAGTCAAGCTTTTCTCCAAAGCCCCTGAATGAAAGACAAGAAGCAACGGATGGAAACTAAATCAGGGGAGAGAAGCAACCTGGAACTAAGGGGAAACTTCCTGACAGTGAGAACAATTAACCAGTGGAACAACCTGCCTCCAGAAGCACTGAATGCTCCAACACTGGAAGTTTTTAAGAAGAGACTGGACAGCCATTTGTCCAAAATGGTGTAGGGTTTCCTGCCTGAGCAGGGGGTTGGACTAGATGACCTACAAGGTCCCTTCTAACTCTGATTCTGGTATTCTGATGGTGGACTAAAGTCTGTGCTGCACGGCAAGACTCATGAAGGGGTTTTCCATTCAGAGGCTTGAGGAATGGGAAAAGAGGTGGGGTGGGTCAACTTTTCATTTATTTTGAGAAGGACACTTTGGGGGGGAACCTTAAGGGTCATCTAGTCCAGCCTTTGCCAACTATCTGGCGACTGCAGATTACAAGCCTCGCCCGTCGGGTACCACGTTTGCAAAAGCAACCGATTTCCGTCTAGAAAGGGTGAATATTTAGAACTTTACTTTCTTTTCCTGTCGCTGTGGGGCTTCCCGCACACCCGGCAGCGAGACGCTGACGCTAAGACGCTGCCTCTTTGAATGTCTCAATCCAGGAGAAGACCTTTTGGCACTTAGAGACGGTCGAAGGGCCTCGTTCCCACGCCAGGCTCGGGCAAGATGGCAGCAGCACCCGCCGTAGTGACCGGATCCCTCCCGGTGGGACCAGCAACACCTCTCTTCTCCGAACCGACCGACGTCTCGCTCAGTGACATTTCGATGGCCGCCTCTTCGCCCAGGTGGGTGAACGCTTGTTCTTTCTTCTGGGGGGGGGCAGCCCAGTGCTTCCTGTCTGCTGCCTCCCACCCACCCAAGGGGAAGACACGTCTTTACTGTGGGGTGTTTGGGCCATTATTATTGGGGGGGGGGTTGGAATTTTATCCCCTGCTGAGATTTGGTAAAACAAGGTTGAAGTTGTTTTGAACTGACTATCCTGGTTTTCTTTTTCTTTTTTTTTTTTTAAAGTTTTTTATTTATAACACAATTAAAACAAAAATGGACATAACGTAACATTCCAGTATATTTATTTTTTAACAGTTTGTTCCTCTTCATACATATAGTTCTTAATCTCTATATATACATACATATTTAGGTCTTTGGTTATTCGGGTTTTCTCCCGCGTCAAATTGGAAGTGTCTTGACGATGTTTCGACGAAGTCCCATTCGTCATCTTCAGGCTGGTGTCTTCGGCTTCGTGCTTCTAGGAGCACGAAGCCAAAAACACCAGCTTGAAGATGACGAATGGGACTTCGTCGAAACGTCGCCAAGACACTTCCAATTTGACGCGGGAGAAAACCCGAATAATCAAAGACCTACATACAAACACCCGCGAAAACCTCAGAAAACAAGCATACATATTTTTCTATACAATACAATACCTAGTTTATTTCTCTATATACTAACATACAGTTATATATATTTCTATCTTAACAGTAGCTTATAACCCGAACAGTCCCCCTTGATTCACACCAATAATAAAATTTGTCCCAGATTTCAAAATAATCTGACTCTGTCTTGTCCTTCATTTCCATTGTGAGCCTGTCCCTATCGGCACACGATAAAATTTTGTATAAAATCTCTTCTTCTGTTGGAGTTTCTTTATTCCTCCAATTTTGTGCATACACCAATCTAGCAGTTGTGAAAAGGTGTAACATCAGGTAGAATATCCCTTTATCGTATTTTTGTGTAGTTATGCCTAATAGGAAGAGTTCTGGTGTTAGCTCTATCTCTATCATTAATATTTCTTCCAGACATTTTTTTTATCTTATTCCAAAAATCACAAGCTTTTGAGCACTCCCACCACATATGGTAATAGGTCCCTATTGCCAATTTACATTTCCAGCATGTAGATGAAAAATTTGGACCAATTTTGGCTAACCTTGTGGGTGGGAGATGCCATCTATAAAACATTTTGTAGAGATTTTCTTTGTAGGATGGGTCCAAGGTGAGCTTCCTGTTTCTTACCCATAATTCTTGCCAGATGTGCAGATCAAAGTTGAGATCAAGATCCCTGCTCCACGTTAACATGGTTTCTTTTACCTGTTCCTCATTGCCTGATCTAACAGATAATGAAATAATAATAATAATAGTAGTAGTAGTAGTAGTAAAGTTGGAAGGGACCTTGGAGGTCATCTAGTCCAACCCCCTGCTCAGGCAGGAAACCCTACACCATTTCGGACAAATGGCTGTCCAGTTTCTTTTTAAAAACCTCCAGTGCTGGAGCATTCACGGCTTCTGGAGGCAGGTAGTTCCACTGGTTAATTGTTCTCACTGTCAGGAAGTTTCTCCTTAGTTCTAGGTTGCTTCTCTCCTTGATGAGTTTCCACCCGTTGCTTCTTGTCCTGCCTTCAGGGGCTTTGGAAAATAGCTTGACTCCCTCTTCTTTGTGGTTTTTTTAATCATTTTATTCTCAGTTCCTAATAATATTTTGTCCAGCCCTGTTGGCTCTATTTTTATGCTTAGCTCTTTTTTTTTTTTTTTTATCTTTCCAATGTCTTGCCTGTAATTGAAGATATGCCCACCATTCTAATTCTGTCCCTTCGTCTTGAAGATTTTTCCTGGATTTCAATTCCCCCTTTCTCGTCTAGTACATTTTTATATGTTATAATTTTCCCTAGTTGTATAAACATCCTGGTTTTCTATCGTGGCTTGCTCAAACCATGCTTCACCCTACATGGGTCAGGCGCGAACGACCAGACCCGGACGGGGTGGAATTCAAAGCACAAATACTCCTCATCTTGCAACAGTTTTGTTTAGTGACTGAAGTTACTGAAAAAAGAGAGTGATAGCCATTTCTCACACTTAACGACTGCTGCAGCGTCCCCACAGTCAGGCGATCGAATATTCAGTCAGCTTGGCAACTGACTCGTAGTTATGACGGTCGCAGGCGTCCCAGAGGGTCACGTGATCCCCTTTGACGACCTTTTTCTGACCAGCCACGTCCGTGGGGAAAAGTCAGATTCGCTGAAGAACCGCGGGAAGAAAGTTCGTGAAATGGGGCAAAACTGTCGCTCAGTAACAGAAGGGTTGGGCTCAGTTTTGGTCGTAACTAGAGGACTTACCTGTACAGGTAGTCATCAGTGCAAGAAGGTAGTGGGGCTTGCGGAGAAGAAGAGGAGGAGGGGGACTGTGGGGGATGCTTAGTGCTCTCTGAGCTTGGTGATTTCCTTGAAGACATTTCATGGCCCAACTAAAGAACATCATCAGTGCTACAAGGGAGTGGGGTTTGCAGAGAGGAGGAAGAGGAGGAGGAGGGAGGAAGAAGAGAAGGGAGGGAGGGAAAAGAGGAAGAAAGAGGACTGTGGGGTCCTCGGGGCTCTCCAAGCTGGGTTGGCTTCCTTGCAGACGTTTCATGACCCAACTAGGGAACGTCATCCGTGCCAGAAGGGAGTGTGAGGTTGGCTCTCCCTTTAGATCAGTGGTTCTCAACCTTTCTAATGCCGCGACCCCATAATACAGTTCCCCATGTTGTGGTGACCCCCAACCACTTATACATCACCGGGTGCCAGGGGCGTGGCCAAAGAAAAGGGGGGGGGAAATGACGGACAGCCTTGTTTGGCGACCCCCCGTGAAATGGTCGTTCGACCCCAAATGGGGTCCCGACCCACAGGTTGAGAACCGCTGCTTTAGATACTAGCAGGTTACCCTGTCAGTATTGGTGGGAGCGTGTTTTGTTTTTCCCTCTTGGCTATTGCTTGTCTGTTTGTCTGGGATTAATCCCCGCTTATCTGATCTTTCCTTTGAGTCCTTGGCTGATTCATTGCCCAACTCCTAGATCACCTGATCAGTGCTGGAGGGGAAGGAGCCATCAATCTTCTTTTGCATCTCTAATCATCCCCGGCCCGTTTTCGGTTGCCCCAGATCTGCCCCACCTTTCGTGAAATATCTCTGGCGTCCGCTGCTCGTTCTTTGACACACCGATTGCAAAAGCTGGTAAAACGGGGCAGAATTCACACGGCTGTCTGTTTCGCTTAGCGATGGGAAATTTCACCTCAATTGTAATTGCTCAATTACAATCCTGTTGTAATGAGGATCCTCAGTAGGGCTGGATTGGGGCTCCCAGTGCTCAAGTGTAGATTTTGGAAATGGGGGGGGCATGCGGGTGGCCTTAACAGCCCACCTCTGGGGGAGCGAGGAGGGTCCTGGTGTAACCTTGATGCTGATACCAGCTGAAGAATAGCCAACAGGTATTCTTTGGTGCCTCCCCCTCAGCTTGGCAGGCAGGTGGGCAGCACCTCAAGGGACGCTAGGTGGGGTGCAGAAAAAGTCCAGTTGGACACGAGACACCTTCCTTTATTCCAGCAAGCAAAGGGCGGGGGGGGGGGGAACAGCTAAATGTCTACGGAGATGCTCAGCCATCCAGGTGATTAGTTATCCCAAAGGTCATAGTTATCCCAACTGGACTTTCTTGTTTTTCCTTTGAAGACGTTTCGCTTCTCATCCCAGAAGCTTCTTCGGCTCTGACTGGATGGTGGGGAAGGGAAGGATTTATACTCCTTGCAGACTGCTGGTCATTTGCCTTCCTTTAGAGAGTCGTTGAGGCCACTTGGAGGTTTGTCTCTGTGTCCTCAGGGTCAGCTGAGGGGTGCAAATGGGGGTGGAGCTTTTTATTTGAAGAAGTTTTGCTTCTTCAGCTCTGACTGGATGGTGGGGAAGGGAAGGATTTATACTCCTTGCAGACTGCTGGTCATTTGCCTTCCTTTAGAGAGTTGTTGAGGCCACTTGGAGGTTTGTCTCTGTGTCCTCAGGGTCAGCTGAGGGGTGCAAATGGGGGTGGAGTCTTTTATTTGAAGAAGTTTTGCTTCTTCAGCTCTGACTGGATGGTGGGGAAGGGAAGGATTTATACTCCTTGCAGACTGCTGGTCATTTGCATTCCTTTAGAGCAGTGGTTCTCAACCTGTGGGCCGCAGGCTGCCATTTTTTTCCCTTTTCCTTAGCTGTGCTGCTCCCTTTTATTCGATTGGCTTTTGAGAGCCAATAGAATAACTCTCTTGAATAGAGTCTAATTCTATTGGCTTTCCAAAGCCAATAGGAATTGTCCAGGCTGTCTCTGCCCTGCTGAGCCTGCCAAAAGTCCCATTCTGCAAACGGTGCTGCACCAGTTGAGTAGTCCTCGACTTACGACCGGTTGAGTAGTCCTCGACTTACGACCAGTTGGGGGTCGCGGCATTAAAAAGGTTGAGAACCATTGCTTTAGAGAGTCGTTGAGGCCACTTGGAGGTTTGTCTCTGTGTCCTCAGGGTCAGCTGAGGGGTGCAAATGGGTGTGGAGTCTTCTTGGAACTGCTGAAAGGACTGTTTTGTGGACTGGAGGTAGATGGTGTCGTATTCCCTCCCCTGCTCCAAGTGGCTTCAACGTCTCCAAAATAAGGCAAATGACCAGCTGTCTGCAACGAGTATAAATCCTTCCACTTCTCGAGAAGCTGAAGAAGCTTCTGGGATGAGAAGCGAAACGTCTTCAAAGAAAAATAAGGAAGTCCAGTTGCCTCCTGAAAACCATCCTCGGGAAAGGGGAGGCTGTTTCCAGGTTGGGCAATGTAATGCACCCCATGCCAGCTGCCCCTTCTTCCCCCATGGGTGCCTTTCTCCATTGGAGGGGGGAAGGGGTCTTTGTACAGACTAAACTGCCTTGGCAGAAGTGCTGGGCCTTGGAGGAATCACACTCCAGCATCAGGAACACTCACTGTGTGTTTGTGTTTTTGACTTTCTGCTTTTGCTCCATCTGCTCAAAACAAGGGGTCCCACCCGTGTGGGGTGCTGGCTTTGTGGCTGCCCCCTACAAGATAGAGGGGTCCAAGGCTCTCTGTTCTCCCTCCGTCCTTCCCTCCCTGTTTACAGTCCAGGGAAAGGTGCTTTGCCAAGGGAGGTGGGCCCGGGTGGCAGAGTCGTGGGAAAGCAAGGGCAGGATTTGGGCACGGTTACCCCACAGCGCCACACATTCCAGCTGGCTCCGTTAGACTCGTCTGTGGTTTGTGGCTTTTCACAAGAAAGCTGCGCAGGTTTTCTAATAAAGGCTGGGGTGTGGCAGCCGAGGTGGCCAGCCCTGTAATTTGGGATAATGGCCTCCAGTGACAATCTTGTGGCAACCCAGCATTTGTGGCTTGCGAATTGCAGGGTGTGGCTCGGCGGGGAGGAACTGGCGAAACGTAGGAAGACGAATCTGCACAGTTATCCGTGGAAGCCAGCTAGTCTCCGTCGGTTGTGACGTGGGGAAGGGGGCTTGGAGACCGCCTGGCCCCCTTCTCCACGTCACAACCGACAGAGACACCCAGGCCCTTGCCAAGCCATGTCTTATTTCGCAAATTCCTGCTCCATGCCAGGGTCAAGACAACTTTCAAAGCCAGCTGGCAAGACCCATAATGCTCGGCTAGAGAAGACCCAACGGTTCTTTCAGAAGAGGAGGGGGCGGGTGTCGATGTAAGACGCTAAGAAAAAGACCCAGGCATGTCTTCAGCAGGATACAGCTTGACAAACCCTGAGTTTATTGCTTCTTATATACTTGTTACATACATAGGCTTTACCATTAAATGCTGACATTTTACATTCATAAGTTTAACCATGAGATGCTGACATAAAAGTTTCTTCATTGGAAAATTCCTTCGTATAAGCAACTACTTTCTAGTAACACATTACGTGGTCAAAGACCAGCTAAGAACAAAGACAGGTAGATCAAAAGGAGAAAGAACTGACAAAGACAGGAAGAGATAGGAAGCAACTTAAGCATATTATCTGTTTAGGTAGGTGAGGCATTAAGTCAAAAGGGGATGACCTTCTGGCTGCTTCATTGGGACGAAGGGTATCAAAAGATTATGAGGTTTGTGGGGGGGAAAGCAGGGCAGTTTGCTGCGCGTGCATTTCCCCCCACATGTCGAGCATTCCTCCCTACCTCAGTTTCCCTTTGGCGTCCCCGACAGAGCACAAAGACGTGGACAAGTGTCTCCTTTAAGCCACGTTTGGCCATTTCCTTCTCTGTCCTACGCTGGAGGGGTTAAAACCGGTCTCTCTGGGGGAACAGGCCAAGCGAGTAGCCAAAGACCTAAGGCACTGGTTCGCTTTTCTTTTCAGATTTTTTAAGATCTGTGCGGAACCATTGGGCAAATAAAACGCTTGGGTGTTGGGATTATGCCTGACCAAGGTAGGGAAGGCAGGAGTTAAATCTCTGGACCAGAAGTGGTTCAGATAAAGCCCCGTTCAACACCTGGAATACCTGCATCCAGTTTTGTTCACCACATTGCAAAAAAGGTGTTGAGACTTTGGAAAAAGTGCAGAGAAGAGCAACTAAGAGGATCAAAGGCCTGGAGACTAAAACATACGAAGAACGGCTGCGGGAATTGGGTTTGGCCAGTCTAGAGAAAAGAAGGACCAGGGGGGACATGATAGCAGAATTCCAGTATTTGAGGGGCTGCCACAATGAGGAGGGGGGTTCAACCTATTCTCCAAAACACCAGAGGGCAGGACGAGAAGCAACGGATGGAAACTAAAGGAGAGAAGCAACCTGGAATTAAGGAGAAAGTTCCTAACAGTGAGAATAATTAACCAGTGGAACTCCTTGCCTCCAGAAGTTATGGGTGCTCCAACACTGGAGGTTTTTAAGAAGAGACTGGACAGCCATTTGTCTGAAATGGTATAGGTTCTCCTGCTTGAGCAGGGGGCTGGACTAGAAGACCTCCAAGGTCCCTTCCAGCTCTATTCTGAACTGAATTTTCCTAATTGTCACCTGAAACCCACTGCCTCAAAATCTGAAGCCCGTATTTTTAGGACCTGCCTCCCAGGTGGAAGAGAAGCGATACTCCTGCTCTGGGAAGCAGATCCTACTTGGTGCTTTAGTTCCTTTTTCTATCCACATCAGCCAGAAAGTCCCTTCCTTCCAGCTGCTATTATGGGTTCCACCTCAGTTCCTTTGTCCTTCCTACAAACTCATTTTTCCATGGAAGCCATAGCTCTTTGGATAATAATAATAGTAGTAGTAGTAGTAGTAAAGTTGGAAGGGACCTTGGAGGTCATCTAGTCCAACCCCCTGCTCAGGCAGGAAACCCTAGACCATTTCGGACAAACGGCTGTCCAGTCTCTTCTTAAAAACTTCCAGTGTTGGAGCATTCACCACTTCTGGAGGCAGGTTCCACTGGTTAATTGTTCTCACTGTCAGGAAGTTTCTCCTTAGTTAAGGTGACCAACCGTCCTCCTTTTGGCAGGACAGTCCTCCTTTTGTGAGTTCTGTCCTCCCTCGAAAATGTCCTCCTAAATGTTCTCTTTTTCTATATTTGAAGACTTATCTGCAGGGCTTTTTTTCCCTCATTGAACGCCCAGAAAGCGTTCCGGGACCTTTTTTTGATGGTTTTTTTCAACTTTTGCCTGAGCTGTGCTACTCCCCCTATTGGCTTTCGAAAGTCAATAGGAATTGCTGCTGAGCGCGCCAAAACACCCAGGCGACAAACTTTGCACGTGTAAGTTGCAGGAACTTTGCACCCCTCACTGCTACCCAACTACACCATCTCTTACTTAGTTCCGCAGATAGCTGGAGGAGACTGGAGCGGTAAGTTTCTCTTGATGTTCCCTGTTCGGTTCTACACGGGGATGCATAGGGTAGGCGGTGGTGCTGGGGGGTGGCTGCAGGGCCGGAGCCAGCATGGCTGGTGCTTTGCGAGCCACGGGGCCGGCTCTACGGGGATGCGCAGGGTGGGCAGTGGTGCTGGGGGGCGGCTGGGGAGACAGCCGCAGGGCCAGAGCCGGAGCAGCTGGTGCTTTGCCTTTGCGAGCTGTGGGGCCGGCTCTACGGGGATGCGCAGGGTGGGCGGTGGTGCTGGGGGGCGGCTCAGGGCCGGAGCTGGCTCGGCTGGTGCTTTGCGAGCCGTGGGGCCGGCTCTCCATGGCAGGGCAGTGGTGCTGGCGGGGCAGCTGTGGGTGGGGGCGTGGCGGGCAGTTGACCTTCCATGGGCCGCGCCAGCTGGTGGTCTACGCAGTGCTGACCTGCGCTGCCACCACCTCACCCCGCGCATCTACGTGGCCATCCTGGAGTGCCTGGCTCACAACACCTGCCTCCGCCGCCCACCCCCGCGCAGTCCAGCCATGTAGATTTTTGGACAAGTGAGAAATCAAGATTGAATGTTGATACTCTAGCTGCAGCACTTGCCGTAAAATTCAATATGAAGGATATTTCTTGTTCAGATATGTCCAATATATTGTTAGAAGATGATACATTGACAAAAAATATTCATTCAATGGGAAAGTACTCATTTAAATAATTAATAGGCATGTAAGCATAATTACAATATAAAATGTTATTGTTACAAATGTTTTTTATTATGCATTGATCATATTATAGTGTATTCTGTATTATTGTTGCAATAAGTACAATGTTTCTTTTATTTACGATATTTTTTTCTTCAATTTATTCGTGTCCTCCTTTTTGTTGTAAAAAAGTTGGTCACCTTATCTTAGTTCCAGGTTGCTTCTCTCTTTGGTTAGTTTCCATCCGTTTTTTCTTGTCCTGCCTTCAGGTGCTTTCGAGAATAGCTTGACTCCCTCTTCTTTGGGGCAGCCCCTGAGATACTGGAAGACTGCTATCATGTCCCCCCTCGTCCTTCTCTTCGTTAAACTAGACATACCCAATTCCAGCAACCGTTCTTTATATGTTTTAGCCTCCAGTTCCCTAATCATCTTAGTTGCTCTTCTCTGTACTCTTTCTAGAGTCTCAATATCTTTTTTACATCGTGGTGACCAAAACTGGATGCAGGATTCCAAGTGTGGCCTTACCAAGGCATTGAAGAGTGGTATTAATACTTCACGTGATCTTGATTCTATCCCTCTGTTAATGCAGCCTAGCACTGTGTTGGCCTTTTGGCAGCTGCAGCACACTGCTGGCTCATATTTAGGTGATTGTCTACTAGGACTCTGAGGTCCCTCTCACAGTTACTACTATTGAGCATGGTGCCACCTATGCTGTACTTGTGCATTTGGTTTTTCTTGCCTAAATGTAGAACCTTGCTTTTTTCACCATTGAATTTCATTTTGTTAGATAGCACCCAGGGTTCAAGTCCTTGCTCTTAGGCTTCCTGCGTTTGTCGGAGTTTCTCTTAATCTTCAGCTCAATCGAAGCTGCCCCCTCTTTTTAACTGAAAAGGCACAGAGTAATTTTGGGGGGAACTTTCCAGGCTTCCTTTCTTTTTCTTTGACTTCCATCCCAGGGGATCCTTGCGAGGGTTTCCGTACCCTGGTTGAAACGAACTCTTCCCAAATCTAGCAGGAGTTACGTCTACAGAGTTGAGAATCGAGAAATCCCAGAATGACATAACGAACCATTTTGCAGAGCCCCAGTTTTTAGCTAGCGAGGTTGGGGACGAGGACGAGAGTCCCAGTTAAAAAGAGCAGAAGTGAAAGATGGGGTGTAAAGCAAATTCAACATAGATTGAGCCCGTCTTTGCAATTAGATTTTAATAAGAGACGGGGAGGGAGGATGGATGGATGGATGGATGGATGGATGGATGGAAGGAAGGAAGGAAGGAAAGGAAGGAAGGAAGGAAGGAAGGAAGGAAGGAAGGAAGGAAGGAAGGAAGGAAGGAAGGAAGGAAGGACTCCAAAAAGAGTACAGAGGAGAGTAACAAAGATGATTAGGGGACTGGAGGCTAAAGCATATAAGGAACGGTTGCTGGAATTGGGTATGTCTAGTTTAATGAAGAGAAGGACGAGGGGGGACAGGATAGCAGTCTTCCAGTATCTCAGGGGCTGCCCCAAAGAAGAGGGAGTCAAGCTATTTTCCAAAGCGCCTGAAGGCAGGACAAGAAGCAACGGGTGGAAACTAATCAAGGAGAGAAGCAACCTAGAACTAAGGAGAAACTTCCTGACAGTGAGAACAATTAACAAGGGGAACAACCTGCCTCCAGAAGCGGTGAATGCTCCAACACTGGAAGTTTTAAAGAAGAGACTGGACAGCCATCTGTCTGAAATGGTGTAGGGTTTCCTGCCTGAGCAGGGGGTTGGACTAGATAACCTCCAAGGTCCCTTCCAACTTTATTATTATTATTATTATTATTATTATTATTATTAGAAAAGGGAGGAAGGAGAGAGATGGGAGGGAGGGGACGAAAGAAGGAAGGGAAAAGGAGAAAGGGAGGGAGGGAGAAAAGGAAGGAGGTGAAAAGGAGGGAGGACGGCTGGATCTGAACGGTCTCCGAAGCGGCGTGATTTCAGTGGGGCCGGCGATTTTGGGCAGAACTCGCACCCGGGAGCCTTGAAGAAGCCAGCGAATGCTGCATCGACGTGGTCGCCAGAAGGGCTCCCGAAGAAGCGGGTTTGGCATCGGGGGGGTCCCTTGCCCCCGATAGAAACCAGGCCTGCTCGGCTGCTCCTTTGCCTGCTGTCGCCCAGGGCAGCCCACGCCCGCCCTGTCCCCGGCACGGGCAGAACCCCGGGCCCTGGCGCTGCGGGTGAGGTCACAAGCAGCCCTTCCGGAACCCTGGGGCTGGCAGAAGCGGCAGCCCCTCGCCGCAGGGGGCACCCTCCGGCCTGGAGGCAGGGAGTGGGTGCCCTTTTGGGGAGCAGGGGGCTCTCCGGAAGACCCCCTCCTCGCAGCCCCCACCAAGCCCAACCCCAAAAGATGCCACAGGACAAGGGGGACGCAATTGGGCGACCTGGCGCGGGAGAGGAATAACTAAGCAGGTGCCAGGTGCGTCTCTGGGGGGGGGGGATTGCGTTTGCGGGTGGATGTTAGAAGCCTGGCTGCCACTGCTCAGTCCAGAGAGGGCAGAAAGTGGGGCTTTGTGTGTGTGTGTGTGTGTGTGTGTGTGTGTGTGTGTGTGTAGGGGTGTCAGGAGGGACAGGGTGGAGGGGGCAAGGGGACAGTGGCTTGCCTTAGGGCAGGGGTAGGCAACCTTGGCTCTTTTCTCTCATGGATTTCAACTCCCAGAATTCCTGAGCCAGCCATGCTGAGGGGAAAGGGAGAGGTTTCCAAGCTGAGCCAGGCTGGCTCAGGAATTCTGGGAGTTGAAGTCCACGAGTCATGAGGGGGCCATAGTTCCCCCATGTTGGCTCAGGGATTCTGGGAGTTGAAGTCCATGAGTCATGAAGGGGCCAAAGTTCCCCCATGCTGTCTCAGGAATTCTGGGAGTTGAAGTCCACAAATATGAAGGGGCCATAATTCCCCCATGCTGGCTCAGGAATTCTGGGAGTTGAAGTCCACGAGTCATGAAGGGGCCATAATTCCCCCGTACTGGCTCAGGAATTCTGGGAGTTGAAGTCCGCAAGTCATGAGGGGGCCATAGTTCCCCCATGCTGGCTCAGGAATTCTGGGAGTTGAAGTCCATGAGTCATGAAGGGGCCAAAGTTCCCCCATGCTGGCTCAGGAATTCTGGGAGTTGAAGTCCACAAGTCACGAGGGGGCCATAGTTCCCCCATGCTGGCTCAGGAATTCTGGGAGTTGAAGTCCACGCGTCATCAAAGAGCCAAGGTTGCCTACCCCTCCCTGCCTTAGGGGGCAGAATTCTCCCCTGACATCTGGGTCAGGACCCACCCGACCCAGAGGCCTCATTCCAGAGTCTCCGCTCCAAGTCAGAAGATTGAGAGATGGTCCTGGTGGAATAACTCAAGTTGCAAGGGGCCTTGGAGGCCATCTAGTCCAACCCCCTTCTCAAGCTGGCGACCCTATGCCATTCCAGACAAGCGGCCGTCCAGTCTCTTCTTGAAAAGCCCCCAGTGATGGAGCGCCCGCGACTTCCGGAGGCAAGCGGCTCCACTGATTCATTAGCGGAGTGACAATGTGGGAAGGGACCTTGGAGGTCTTCTAGTCCAGCCCCCCCTCCTCGCCGAGGCACGAAACCATATCCCATTCCAGACAAATGGTTGTCCGATCTCTCCTTAAAAAGCTTCCAGGGATGAAGCGCCCACAGCCTCTGAAGGAGAACCGTCCACTTTTGGGGGTGCCTCTCTGCATCCCCCCCCCGAAATAGCCTGCTCACAAGGGCCCTGCCCCAGCCCTGGTGGCTGGCAGGTGGGCCAGGCGAGGCTGGATCCTGAGCAAGCTGTCGGGAGAGGCCTTATCCCAGTTTGGAGGCACGGAGTCCTGAAGAGGGGGGGGGGATTCTGCCATTTGGGAGGGGGGAAATTAAGCTGGGAACCTGGCACAGGCTCACCCCGGGGATCCTGGGAAAAAAAAACCCCAATTTCCTTTCGCTCCTGGAGGACAAACGGTCTGACTTCCTCCCTTTGGTTTCCCTGCAGCCCTCAGAAGCAGCCGCCCGTCAATGAGCCGGACGCCAAGATGTCCAAAGGTAGGAAAACGGGATGGGAGACCACCAGGAGATCCAGGCATACCCGGCAGGCATGGTTTAGCACAGCACGTCTCGGCCTTAGCCACTTTTAGGCGCAGTAAGCACAGGTAGTCCTCGACGTACGGCCACAATGGAGCCCAGAATGTTTGCCGCTAAGCGAGACGTTGGCTAAGTGAGCTTTGCCCCATTTTACGACTTCTTTCGCCACAGTGTTCGTTAAGTGGCCACGGCCGTTGTTCAGTTAGTAACACGGGGGCCGTGGGAAGCTGCCTCCCCCACTGATTTAGCTTTGCGGAAGGTCGGAAAAAAAGGGGGAATCACCCGATCCCAGGACTCTGTGATCGTCATAAACGTGAGTCAATTGCCAAGTGTGTCTCAGTTTGCATCATGTGGCCGTGGGGGGGGGGAGAACACCACAACGGTTATAAGTGTGAAAAATGATCGTAAGTCACTTTTTTGTTGCCATTGTAACTTTGAACGGTCACTAAACGAACCGTTGTAAATCAAGGACCACTTAGAAAGGGGACGAAACACTTGGGAAGAAGGGAGAGAAGCTGTCGGGCTGGGATTAAGGCCCCCCTACTTAATTTAGCAGACCGAGGGTCCCATGCCGACTGGAGGGCTGTGGGAATTGAGGCCGGGCTGCGTTCAGTCACCCCCAGACTACTTTTGTGGTGGAGCAAAGCTGCCTTCGGGGCTCCGTCTGCAAGCGCTTTTTCCTTCTGCACCATGAGGACTGGCGCCTTGCTGTTCCGTTTTTGAGGGAAAGGACCGTTGCTCGGCACAGCCGATGGTCTTTTTAGCTGGAAGGTCCCCTCCAGGCTCCCTCCCCAGGAAGGCAGCGGGAAGCGGGAAATTAGAACATGGAACATACAGTTAGTCCTCGACTTAACAACGCTTTGTTTAGTGACCGAAGTTACAACGGCAATAAAAAAAAACAACTTATGACCGTTTTTCCACACTTCAGGACCGTGGCAGTATCCCCCCCCCCCACGGTCATGTGATCAAAATTCAGACGATTGGCAATTGACTCCTATTTACGACGGTCGCAGCATCCCGGGGGAGGGGGCGTCACGTGATCCCCTTCTGCGCCCTTCTGACACGCGAAGTCAGTGGGAAAGCCCGATTTGCTTAACAACCGTGTCACTAATTTCACTTGTTTCCGACAGATGAAACTCTTCAAAGAACTTCGAGGCATTGTTTACCTTAAAGAATCTTTATTTGAGTAGCAACGCATCCGCACGTTCACAGGCCAGAGCCGAAATCTGAATTCCCCTCCCCTGAGCACCTAGTATCAAAGCACAATTCCCTCCTCCAGTTACCAGTCATAAATCCCACTCTCCAATTGGTTTGAAATGCAGGCTTTCCACCCAGTTCTTCAACCCGCCATGTCTTATCACCTCTTATTACAAACAGCCTTGGTTCTCCCCATTATAGAGTATCGTTTTGTCTAACTAATCTCCCCTGCACATTCCTCCTCCTCTCCCCCTTCTTCTTCTTGTGCAGTGTTTCTCGACCTTGACCATTTTAAGGCATGTGGACTTCAATTCCCAGAATTCCACAGCCAGCATTGCTGGCTGTGGAATTCTGGGAGTTGAAGTCCACATGCCTTAAAATGGTCAAGGTTGAGAAACACTGTTCTTGTGCCATATCCATTATCGGACGTTGGCGATCACGTTGGCGATCCCGTTTTTATCTGCAGCTGCACGAAAAAGGGCTGCTGAGTTTTGTCCCAACCAGTCCCTTCGATTTTGAAGCCACGGTGTCCTGCCTGGGCCTCATTGGCCTTCCATCTTTCCCTGGAGGATTAAACGGAGCATGCCGTTTTTTTTTGGGTGTCGCATCCCATGTCGGAAATATTCTAATTTTCGTTTTTTAATTGTTTTGATGATTTCCCTGGGCTTTCCCAGGCGGCTGATCCCCTCCTCGTTTCTGATCTTGTCAGCCCAGCTTCTACGTAACGGTCGCCTGTCAATCCACATTTCAAATGCTTCTAGTCTCTTCAGGTGGCCTTCTGTCAGAGACCAAGTCTCTGCTCCATAGAGCAGGATAGGAAAAATATATAGGAAAAATATATCCTCCCCCCCCCCAGTATCATCTAATTCTAACTCTTAAGAGTAAAACATAAAAGTAAAGGAAAATGGCTGCATCTTCATATGTTGCCAAAGCAAGACCATCCGATGTTCACAGCGTTGACATTAACAACTGTAGTGATTCGCTTCACGACTGTGGCAACAGAGGTTGTAAACGGGGGGGGGGGCAAAATCCGCTTAGCCACTGAAATTAGGGGGCTGATGTGGTTCCGGCTAATGAAACATTCCAAAGAATTTCCGGGCATTGATTTTCCTAAAAGTCTTTTATTGTTACAAAATGTCGCCACAGGCACAACGGAGGGATGCTAGGATCTAAGTTCTCTTCCTCTGAGCAGTTCAATTATCAGCCTGTTCCCTCCCTAAATTAGCCCTCATACCTCACATTATCCAATTAGTGTGAAGGTCAAAGGTTCCCTTCTTCTCTCTTTCCCGGGCTTTACCCCCAACCCCCCTTCTGCTCTGTATTAACCCCATATTTACCAGACAATTCTGCATATTGTCAAAAGCAAGAATATACAATATTTGCAGCGTTGACAGGGGCTCCGTTGCTGAGCGAAGCCTGGCCTGTGACGGGTTGGGTGGGTGGGAGGGAAGGAACCGTTCCGGAAACCGGGAAGCCTTTTCCTTCTTCCGACCGTCAGTGCAAGGAGAGGGCCTTCTTCCTGCTCCCCTCCAGGGCCGGTCTCCGGGGCCGGGCCTCTGTGGACCACCAAGCGTGACGGAGAGGTCAAGCTGCGCCTGGACGAGAGCGGCATCGGCGCCGAGGACCCCATCACCGTCCACGATCTCTTCCTGGCCTCCGTGGAGAAGTACGGCAACTTCCCGGCGCTGTCTTGGAAGAAGAAGGGCCGCTGGTCCCAACTGACCTTCCGGCAGTACTACGGGGAGTGCCGCAAGACCGCCAAGAGCTTCCTCAAGGTCTGGGCGGGGGGGGGAGAATTGGGGAAGGGAGGGGGGTTTCTGCACTGCACCGCTTTCAGTTCACAACAGGCCTGCGAGGGAGGGAGGGAGGGCGGCTGCAGCGTGGCACCAAGGGTGGCCACCTTTGAGGCTGGGGGGGGGCACAGCGGGTGCTCTGAGGAGGGGCGGCGGCGAGGGGGAGCCTCCGGGGAGGGGTCCAGCTGACATCTCTGCCCTCCTCCCACAGCTGGGCCTGGCGCGCTTCAACAGCGTTTGCATTCTGGGCTTCAACTCGCTGGAGTGGTTCCTGGCCGACATCGGCGCCATCTTTGCTGGGTAAGGGGCAGGACCCCCCCCCTCGCCCCCCTCCCCTCTGGGAAAAGGAAGGAAGAGGGGGGGGGTGATCCCCACCTGGGGAGGTTTCCCTGACTTGCCCAAAGCCAAGGGTTCGAACCCAGCCCCGTCTTCCCTCCCTCCCTTGCTGCTCTTCACTTTTAGGTTTTGGGTCAGTGCGAAGGGGAGGGGTCTCAGCCCCAATCCCTTCGAAGGGGAGCCCCCTCCCCTCCCGCCACCGCCGCCTCAGTGTCCCCTTTCCTGGGAGTTTGAGCGGGTTCAGCTTACTTTCAGGGGTGCAGTCTGTCGGTTGCTATTTGGCAAGTCACTGCTTTTCAACCGGCTTCTTGGTTGGCTACCGAGTTTTGGGCGTAGCGGCCCTTTGGTTTCAGTTTAGCAGCTCCAATAAAGGAGAATATTTGGAGCTGGTGGCTGACGTGAGGCGTCCCTGGTGCTGTCTGAGCTTTGGTGGTTTCCTTGCAGACGTTTCACGACCCAACTAGGTAGCCTCATCAAGGCAAACCCCTTCCTTTTCGAGCCCTGATGATGTGACCTAGTTGGGTCATGAAATGTTCCAAGAAAACTCCCAAGCTCAGAGAGCACCAAGGACCCCACGGTTGTCCTCCTCCTCCTTCTCCTCCTTCTCCTCTCTGCCCTAGCCCTGATGATGTGACCTAGTAGGGTCATGTGACGTCTGCCAGAGGACCACCCAGCTCAAGGACCCCCTCAACTGAGCAGCTCTTTTGGAGGATCTGCCTGCAGTCATTGTGGTCACACAAATGGAATACGTTTTTCACTTTACTAACTAAAAACAGGCTCGCTCCTGCTTTCTTCCTGGCCGAAACTCTCTTGTAAAGTCTGTGTGGAAGGAGGGGCTCAGTCTGTGTTCACACGACCTCCTTCTACACCGGGAGCCCAGAATTGACTCGGGCTGTCGTCTTTTTTTCTCAGGGCTGCAGGAGGTCTGAATGCAGGCCAAGGGTGGGCTTTGAGGGTCTCTCGGAGCGAGGAGCAGGGGTCGTCGTCTGCTTTCTGCCCCATTCTCCAATTAACCCACAGTCTTCAAAGCGACCGAGCTGCCTTTTCACACAAATTTGCGAATCAGAAAAGCTGCTCGCAGACTCCTGAGTTTTTCTGCCAGCCTTTCTTGGAAGGCCCATGGTGCTTTTTCAAGAGGCAAGTGGACTTCCTTGTTTTTGCTTTTTTTTTGAAGACGTTTCGCTTCTCATCCAAGAAGCTTCTTCAGCTCTGACCGGATGGTGGAGAATGGGAGGATTTATACTCCTTGCAGACTGCTGGTTGTTTGCCTTCTTTCAGAGAGTCGTTGAGGCCACTTGGAGGTTTCTCGGTGTCCTCAGGGTCACCTGAGGGGTGCAAAGGGATGTGGTGCCTCCTTGGAACTGCTGAAAGGACTGTGTTGTTCCAAGAAGTCTCCACACCCTTTTGCACCACTTGGGTGACCCCGAGGACCCAGATAAACCTCCAAGTGGCCTCAACGACTCTCTAAAACAGCGGTTCTCCACCTGTGGGTCGGGACCCCATTTGGGGTCGAACGACCATTTCACGGGGGTCGCCAAACAACGCAGTCCGCCATTTCCCCCCCCCTTTTCCTCAGCTGTGCTGCTCCCTTTTATTCTATTGGCTTTTGAAAGCCAATAGAATAGACTCTCTTGAATAGAGTCTAATTCGATTGGCTTTCAAAAGCCAATAGGGATTGTCCAGGCTGCCTCTGCCCTGCTGAGCCCGCCAAAAGTCCCATTCTGCAAACGGGGCTGCGCCAGTTGAGTAGTCCTCGACTTACGACCGGTTGAGTAGTCCTCGACTTACGACCGGTTGGGGGTTGTGGCATTAAAAAGGTTGAGAACAACTGCTCTAAAAGGAGGCAAATGACCAGCCGTCTGCAAGGAGTATAAATCCTTCCCTTCCCCGCCATCCGGTCAGAACTGAAGAAGCTTCCGGGATGAGAAGCGGAACGTCTTTCAAAGAAAGACGAGAAGCTCCAGTTGCCTCTTTGAAAAAGCACCTTTGGATGACGGAGAATCTCCGTAGCCTTTCATGGACGGTGTCCCTTATTCTGCCCTATGGGGCTGCCTTAGGGGTGGGGTCTTCGTTTCTGGATGTGGCTTTTGATCAGGAAGTGGCTTGCAGTTTTGGGACTCACAAACTGCTTCCTGTGTTGGAAGACCCCCTTCCGGAGGGAGGGAGGGAAGGCGTCCTGGGGGTAAAAGAGCAGGGCCTGGCTTGTGGGGTTAGTGGGAAGCTGCCCCAAGTGGGCGGGGGGGGGGCTTTCATTGGCATTGCATAAGGATGCAGAGGTCTTCAGCCCGCTGCTCTTTGTGCGCGACCACGAGTCATCATTTTCCTCGTCCCACAAGCTGCTCGGTGGAACGAGCAAAGCCTTCAAGGGGTGCCTGGGAAGCCGTGCGACAACCCCCGCTCCCCAAATGCAGCAAGCCCATGTCCCCCTTTGTCCCTTCCCCGCCCGCTTTGCAGGGGTTTTGCTGTCGGCATCTACACCACCAACTCCCCCGAGGCCTGTCACTACGTCGCCGAGAACTGCGGGGCCAACATCATTGTGGTGGAGAACGACAAGCAGCTGCAGAAAATCCTGGAGGTGAGAAGCCAGATTCCAGGGCTTTTAAAGGGGCGTGGGAGGTCTTCTAGTCCACCCTTTTCCGGCCCAGGAAAAGGACTTCCCAGGGATGGCGCAGCGATACCTCTGGGACTTTGGATGGTCCACCAAACCTTTTGAGACTGGAAATTGATTGTCCAAGCAACCTTAAGACGGGTGGACCTCAACTCCCAGAATTCCCCAGCCAGCCATGCTGGCTGGGGAATTCTGGGAATTGAGGTCCACCCATCTTCCAGGCGGTAAGATAAACGTGGATTTAGAGAGATGCTTAAGAGCAAACAGAGCATGTGCTGGCTGGGGAATTCTGGGAGTTGAAGTCCACTCATCTACCTGCTGCCAAGGACGAGAAACACTGCATTAAGTCTGTGTCTTTTGCATGGCTGTGTGTGGACCCACTAAAATTGGTGCGGGCCTGGCGCACTCTCAAATTGTCGTAACTTTGAACCGTCACTGAATGAACTGTTCTTAGTCATTTGTCTGAAATGGGATAGGGTTTCCTGCCTGAGCAGGGGGTTGATGACCTCCAAGGTCCTTTCCAACTTTAGTAGTAGTAGTAGTAGTAGTAGTAGTAGTAGTAGGGGATTGGACTAGATGACCTCCAAGGTCCCTTCCAACTTTATTATTAGTAGTAGTAGTCGTCGTCGTAATAATAGTAATATTCGTATTATTATTAGTATTATTATTAATTGAAGATTACTTGTATAAAAGACATCCAAAGCAAAATAAGAGCACAACTCTAGGGATATATATGTATATGTAGGTCTTTGATTATTCGAGTTTTCTCTAGAAGCACGAAGCCGAAAACACCAGCCAGAAGATGACGAATGGGACTTTGTCGAAACGTCGCCAAGACACTTCCAATTTTATGCGGGAGAAAACCCGAATAACCAAAGACCTACATACAAACACCCGTGAAAACCTCAGAAAACACACACACACACACACACACACACACACACACATAGTCTTCGTTTAGCGACCATTGGCCGTTGCAAAGTAACCTTGCAGCCAATCCTGGCATTTGTGACCTTCGCGCA
The DNA here is from genome assembly GCF_016545835.1 of Crotalus tigris. Taxonomy (NCBI): domain Eukaryota; kingdom Metazoa; phylum Chordata; class Lepidosauria; order Squamata; family Viperidae; genus Crotalus; species Crotalus tigris. Next base: position 149,928 of record NW_024097129.1, read on the forward strand.
TCTGGGAAGCTGAAATCGGATCGTCCAGTGTGAGGATCGGTCTCACTTAGTGGCCAGCAAAGGATTTTGTAGGGGTCTGTCCGGGGCCGCCGCTGAGATCCAGTGCCCCAATGGCTTGGCTTCTGACTTGGAGGGGGGGGGGGGCTGAACTTCAGAGTCAGTGACTTTGGGGCGTTGTTGGGGGTCCTGGTGAAGACATTTGGGCTGAGGCTTCTCTTGTTTCCTCCCCCCCCCCCAGGTGGAGAAAAAGCTCCCCCTGCTGAAAGCCATCATCTACTACAACGAGGACATCAAAGAAAAAAGGCCGAACCTCTACAGTGTGAGTACCTCCCCTTCCTGGAGCGGGGGGCTGGACTAGAAGACCTCCACGGTCCCTTCCGGCTCTATCCTGTTCCTATTCCTTTCTGTTTGTCCTCGACTTATGACCGGAATTTCCATAGCTACACAAGGCAGCGGTTGAGCGAGCCCCACGTGTGTGATTTTATGAAGGTTTTTTTCTTCTTCTTCTCATGGTTGTTAAGCAAAGCACTTAAGCCGTTGTTAAGTGAATCACTCAGTCATTAAGCGGATCTGGCTTCCCTCCCCCCCCTTGACTTTGCTTGCTAAGAAAGCCGGCAGTGGCAATCATTGGACCCTGAGACCCTGCAGCTCTTGTAAATACAGGTTAGTCCTCGACTTACAACGGTTCAAAGTTACAACGGCACTAAGAAAAGTGACCTAGGACCATTTTTTGCACTTACGACCGTCGCAGCCTCCCCACGGTCGTGGGATCAGAATTCAGATGCCTGGCAACTGACTCGTATTTACGACGAGTTGCAGTGTCCCGTGATCCTCTTTTATGACGTTATTGGATTCGTTTAACAGCCGTGTTACTCACTTAACGACCACAGCAATTCACTTAATGACAGTGGCATGAAAAGTTGTAAAATGGGGCAAAATTCACGTAACATTTCATTTTGTCATTGTTCAGTGGGGCACTAAGAGAGTTTTGGCCCCTTTTACGACCTCTCTTGCCACGATGGTTAAGTGAACCGCTGTAGTCATTAAGTGAGTCACACGATTCAGAAGGTTGCAAAAGCGGGTCGCGTGATCCTGGGACGCTGCAACCGTCCTAAGTACAAGCCAGTTGCCAAGCGTTTGAACCCGGATCACGTGACCATGGGGGATGCTGCAAAGGGTGCAACCGTGGAAAGGAAGTCGCATTTTTCAGTGCCGCTGTAACTTTGAACGGCCGCTCAACAAAAAATTGCAAGTCGAGGACCTGCCCGTAGATGACTACGGGCATGCCGCCACCATCGTTACATTTGAGGACCTTTTTTCCAGGGCTGTTGTAACTTGGGCGGCCGAACAAACGGTTGTAAAGCGAGGACCGCTGTCGTCCTTGTCCTGCCCTGCTTCCTTCAGATTCTCTCTGGGAGGAAATACTTCCTCGCTAAATCGGGAGATCCCAGGGATCGACCCGGGATCCTGCAGGGAAGCGTCGCGCTCTGAGTGGACCCATTGGGCAGAGGGCTGGCCTTGCCAGTGGGTAGCGTCCCGCAGGGCCGTAAATGCCTTGGATTGCATAAAGGGAGGGAGGGGGGAAGGTCAGCTGTTTCCCTGAAAGGGGAGGGGGCTGAAAGCCTGCACCGCACACCTTGCGATGCACGAACGTGGCCGTGGCCCCCTCTTCTCACCCGGGGCTGTGGGGTTTTTTCCCTGCCGGTCAGTGGGACGAATTCATGGCCCTGGGCAGCTCCGTGCCGGACGAGCAGCTGGACAAGATCCTGGCCAGCCTGAAGCCCAGCCAGTGCTGCACCATCATCTACACGTCGGGGACCACGGGGAACCCCAAAGGAGTCATGCTCAGCCACGACAACGTGAGTGCCTGCTTGCCTGGGCCCCCTCGGGGGGGTGTGTGTGTCTGTCTGTGTGTCTATGACAGGGGTAGGCCACCTTGGCTCTTTTATGACTCGTGGACTTCAATTCCCAGAATTCCTGGGCCAGCCGTGCTGAGGGAAAAGGGAGAGTTTCCAAGCTGAGCCATGCTGGCTCAGGAATTCTGGGAGTTGAAGTCCCCGAGTCATGAGGGGGGCCAAAGTTCCCCCATGCTGGCTGAGGAATTCTGGGAGTTGAAGTCCACGAGTCATAAAGCGGCCTTGGCCTAGGCCAGAGGTAGGCAACCTTGGCTCTTTTATGACTGGTGGACTTCAACTCCCAGAATTCCTGAGCCAGCCATGCTGAGGGGAAAGGGAGAGGTTTCCCAGCTGAGCCAGGCTGGCTCAGGAATTCTGGGAGTTGAAGTCCATGAGTCATAAAGGGGCCAAAGTTCCCCCATGCTGGCTCAGGAATTCTGGGAGTTGAAGTCCACAAGTCATGAGGGGGCCAAAGTTCCCCCATGCTGGCTGAGGAATTCTGGGAGTTGAAGTCCCTGAGTCATGAGGGGGCCATAGTTTCCCCCATGCTGGCTCAGGAATTCTGGGAGTTGAAGTCCACGAGCCATGAAGAGGCCAAAGTTTCCCTCATGCTGGCTCAGGAATTCTGGGAGTTGAAGTCCACGAGTCATAAAGCGGCCTTGGCCTAGGCCAGAGGTAGGCAACCTTGGCTCCTTTTATGACTGGTGGACTTCAACTCCCAGAATTCCTGAGCCAGCCATGCTGAGGGGAAAGGGAGAGGTTTCCCAGCTGAGCCAGGCTGGTCAGGAATTCTGGGAGTTGAAGTCCACGAGTCATAAAGGGGCCAAAGTTCCCCCATGCTGGCTCAGGAATTCTGGGAGTTGAAGTCCACAAGTCATGAGGGGGCCAAAGTTCCCCCATGCTGGCTGAGGAATTCTGGGAGTTGAAGTCCCTGAGTCATGAGGGGGCCATAGTTTCCCCCATGCTGGCTCAGGAATTCTGGGAGTTGAAGTCCACGAGCCATGAAGAGGCCAAAGTTTCCCTCATGCTGGCTCAGGAATTCTGGGAGTTGAAGTCCACAAGTCATGAAGAGGCCTAGGCCAGGGGTAGGCCACCTTGGCTCTTTTATGACTCGTGGACTTCAGCTCCCAGAATTCCTGAGCCAACCATGCTGAGGGGAAAGGGAGAGATTTCCAAGCTGAGCCATGCCGGCTCAGGAATTCTGGGAGTTGAAGTCCACAAGTCATAAAAGAGCCACGGTGGCCTACCCCGGACTAGGACAACTCGCAGTAGGATAAGAGCAGCACTAATATCAAATAAATGGTGGAATAGTAGAACCACTAAAGAAAGGATACAAAGGAAGGGTCAGAATAAAATGAGTGTGAGTGCCAAAAATTAAAATCTATATTTTTTTAGAATCTATTTTAAAGAATTAAACGGAAATGTTCAATTTTCCCCGTGGTGAGTTTGTCGCATTCCTCCCGAGGCCCCTCCGGCCTCGTCCGTTGCATAAGGCTGTGCTAAGTGGTCAGCCGTAAGTCGAGGACTTCCCCGTATCTCTCGTTTTTTCCCCTGAGGTCTTGAGATGCAGAGCTTTGCAGGAGCAAACGAGACCTTGCCAGGTTTCCTGTTTTTTGCTGTATTGGTGCATTTTAATATTTAAATTAGCGTCTACGGAGAATCTCCGTCGTCTGGGTGTTTTTCCAAAGAGGAACTGGGCTTCGTTTTCCCTTGAAGAGGTTTCGCTTCTTCGCTTCTGAAGGACTGAAGAAGCTTCTGGGATGAGAAGCGAAACATCTTCAAGGAAAACTGAGAGGGATCTCGGAGTCCTAGTAGACAATCACCTAAATAGGAGCCAGCCGTGTGCTGCAGCTGCCAAAAAAGCCAACACAGTGCTGGGCTGCATTAACAGAGGGATAGAATCAAGATCAGGTGAAGGGTTAATACCACTCTACAACGCCTTGGGAAGGCCACACTTGGAATACAGCATCCAGTTTTGGTCACCACGATGTAAAAAAGATGCTGAGACTCTAGAAAGAGTGCAGAGAAGAGCAACAAAGATGCTTAGGGGGCTGGAGGCTAAAACATATAAGGGACGGTTGCTGGAATTGAGGATGTCTAGTTTAACGAAGAGAAGGACAAGGGGGGACATGATAGCAGTCTTCCAATATCTCAGGGGTTGCCCCAAAGAAGAGGGAGTCAAGCTGTTCTCCAAAGCACCTGAGGGCAGGACAAGAAGCAACGGATGGAAACGCATCAAGGAAAGAAGCAACCTGGAACTAAGGAGAAACTTCCTGACAGGAAGAACAATTAGCCAGTGGAACTCCTTGCCTCCAGAAGCGGTGGATGCTCCAACACTGGAAGTTTTTAAGAAGAGACTGGACAGCCATTTGTCCGAAATGGTATAGGGTTTCCTGTCTGAGCAGGGGGTTGGACTAGATAACCTCCAAAGTCCCTTCCAACTTTATTATTATTATTTTTATTTCATTATTATTACTACTAATAATAATCATCATCCTCAGCAGTCAGCCAGAAGTTCAGACTGGATTTGGCATATTGTCTACCTATCGAGATTATTATTATTATTATTTATTATAAACAAGAAAGTCCAGTTGCCCTTTGGAAAAGCACCTTTGGGCCCTTTAAATGGGGCCTGGCGGAACTTGAAATATTCACCCTGAAATAAACCTTGACCATGTAAAGCTTTTCCTGTCCCTTCTCTGGCTGACGTGGTTTGAATGGCGTTCCCGGGTTTTTGCCTGAAGGGAGCAAGGATTCCTCTCCCTTTGAGCTTCGTCGTTCAGTTTTTCAGATCCTTGTGGACACTCAGGCACTAAAGATGCCTTTTCAGGAGGCAACTGGACTTCCTTGTTTTACCTTTGAAGACGTTTCGCTTCTCGTCGAAGAAGCTTCTTCAGCTCTGACCGGATGATGGGGAAGGGAAGGATTTCTACTCCTTGCAGACAGCTGGTCATTTGCCTTCCTTTAGAGAGTCGTTGAGGCCACTTGGAGGTTTATCTGGGTCCTCAGGGTCCCCTGAGGGGTGCAAATGGGGGTGGAGCCTTCTTGGAACAACACCGTCCCTTCAGCAGTTGCAAGGAGGTTCCACACCCATTTGCACTTCTCAGCTGATCCTGAGGACACAGATAAACCTCCCAGTGGCCTCAACGACCCTCAGAAAGAATGCAAATGACCAGCTGTCTGCAAGGAGTATAGATCTTTCCCTTCCCCACCATCCGGTCAGAGCAGAAGAAGGGAAATGTCTTCAAAGAAAAGGCTCCACACCCATTTGCACCCCTCAGCTGATCCTGAGGACACAGATAAACCTCCAAGTGGCCTCAACGGCCCTCTAAAAGAATGCAAATGACCAGCTGTCTGCAAGGAGTACAAATCCTTCCCTTCCCCACCTTCCGGTCAGAGCTGAAGAAGCTTCTGGGATGAGAAGCGAAACGTCTTCAAAGGAAAAACAAGGAAGTCCAGTTGCCTCCTTTGGGACAACCATAGACCTGGGTGTCTGAGAATCTCCACGGAGACTCAGGCCCCAAACCTTTGTGCGTTTGTGTTTCCTTGCGGGGCCCTAATAGCCAAAGGTGGCCTGAGGTCCCTCCGTGGCAGCCATGCTGTCTTTGTCTTGCAGATCACGTGGACGGCCAGGGCGGCCGGAGAGTACGTGCACCTGAAGACGGCCTTGGAGAGCCAGGAGAGCGTGGTCAGCTACCTGCCGCTGAGCCACATCGCCGCGCAGATGATTGACATCTGGCTGCCCATCGCCTTCGGCGTGGAGACGTACTTTGCTCAGCCTGACGCTCTGAAGGTGAGTTGGCAGGTCCTGCTTTTCCCTTGGGGAGGTTGAGGCGGGTTTTGCGGGGTTATCCTTTTATATCGCCCCCCCACCCCACCCCCACAATGACAGAGCTGGAGGGGGTCTCGAAGGTCTTCTAGCCAGTGACCCTGCAAGTTAGGCTGGACAGTGGTTGTCAGAGTTGAAAGAGGAGTAACCTATCGCCTTAATTTGAGCTCAGCTTCTAGTGACCTGTGGTGGGATTTCCTAGTGGTGCGCCATCCTGGTGTTTGGGGATCAGCTGAGGTTGGTTAGGTGCTGCCCCCTAGTGGGGAAAGCAAAAGTTCCCTTAAGTACAGCTCGATTCCTTGTTATAGGCCAGGGGTAGGCAAGCTTGGCTCTTTTAGGACTCGTGGACTTCAACTCCCAGAATTCCTGAGCCAGCAGCTGGCTCAGGAATTCTGGGAGTTGAAGTCCACGAGTCCTAAAAGAGCCAAGCTTGCCTACCCCTGTTATAGGCCGATCTTGTTTTACATCTGCTCTGTTGAGCGATGGCTTGAAGTTACAACAGTGCTGGAAAAGTAACGTTATGACAGGTCTTTGCACGCATAACTCCTGCAGCATCCCACAGTCGCCCAGTCGCCATTTGTGACCTTCCCACCCGGCTTCTGACATGCAGAGTCAATGGAGAAGCCGGGAGTAAAATCGCAACCCCTGGTCACGCCAAGGTCTCCGGCTTAATGGGAAGTGACATCAGTCTGTCACAGTCAGACCGTGTTTCATTTTAACAACTGGGTCACTTAACAACAGAGTGACTAGTCCCTGTTGTAATCATTAACCGAGCATGCCTGTCTAAGTTTTGGCAGTGATGCAGAACTGTTTCTTCCAGGGTATGTTTTCACTTCCCAGTTGATACTTTGGCTGTGGGATTTCTTGGTGGTCTCTCATCCATACGTTAGCCACGTTGCTTTCTGCTTAGCATTTTTCTGATATGCTGAGGTCAGCCAGGTGTTGCTGCCACAAACCCTTAATTTAGAAGCAAAGACCCCGTGAGGAAGATGGTTGACTAAGAGAGGAAAGATGGATGGATGGGGATAGATAGATAGATAGATAGATAGATAGATGATAGAGATAGACAGACAGACAGACGGATATAACAACAACAACAACAACGACGATGATGATAATAATAATAGTAATAAAAAGTTGGAAGAGACCCCTGGAGGTCTTCTAGTCCAATCCCTTGCTCAGGCAGGAAACCCTATACCATTTCAGACAAATGGTTGTTCAGTCTCTTCTTATGTATCTATATGTAGATATATATATAGAGAGAGACAGATAGATGGACAAACAGAAAAACAGATAGAGAGATGGATAGATAGATAGATAGATAGATAGACAGACAGACAGACAGGTGTACATATAGATGGATAGAGAGACACACACATAGATGGACAAACAGATAATCAGATGACTAGATAGACAGATGGATAGATAGATGATAGATATATAGATATAGATAGATGTAGGCATGAGCTTAAATGGACTCCAGAAGATGGTAGAAGACAGGAAGGCCTGGAGGAACGTTGTCCACGGGGTCACGATGGGTCGGACATGACTTCGCAACTAACAACAACAATAAAAGAGAGAGATAGACAGGCAGGCAGATAGACAGACGGACAGAGAGACGTATAGATGAAAGCAACGCCCCAAAGGGGAAGGGGGGGCAGAACCTCAATATTCCCGGGGGCTTGGAGTGGGGTTTTCTCCCATGCCTCCTCCCCCCCCCCCTTCTTGAATCAGCTTCCCTGCCGGCTCTCCGGTTATCCCCCAACCATCTCCTTTGTCTTGGCCTGGCAGGGCAGCCTGGTGGAGACCCTCCGGGAAGTGAGACCCACGGCGTTCATGGGCGTCCCCCGCGTGTGGGAGAAGATGCAGGAGCAGATGAAGTCCGTGGGGGCCAAGTCCTCCATGCTGAAGAAGAAGATTGCCGTCTGGGCCAAAGCCGTGGGGCTGGAGACCAACCTGAAGCGCATGAACGGGTACGAGGCTGGGAGGGGGAGTCCTCCGCCGCCTGGGTGCCGCTAGTGGCTGAGATGCACCCCCGTCTGGGGGATGGAAAATCCCCCTCCCACCGAGACACGAGGCCACAGTAGTGGCTTTCGGTGGGTGCAAAAGTGGGTTCGGGGGGGATCTTAAGCTTGGGACCTTTGCTGCTCCCTCAACTTAAGGGTCAGGAGGGAGGGAGGAGCAGCCTGGGCAGCATCTGCAAGGCACGACCCTTTCAGGACCATCCCCAGCTCTGCAGGGCCCCCTCCCCATTTCTGAGCTCACCAGGCCAGCTGCTTTCCTGGATACAGTGGCTGCCCCCAGCTGGGTAGATGACCTGTTCAACACAGGTGCACCCCCTTGTGGACAAAGCAGGGAATTTAATAATAATAGTAATAATAATAATATAACAACAATAATAATAGTAATATAACAATAACAACAATATAATAATAATAATAATAATAATAATAATAATAATAATAATAATATAACAATAACGACTATGATGATGATGATGATAATGTACCACAGGTGGTACCCGTACCATTGATTGAAAAGCCCTGGACTAGATGACCTCCAAGGTCCCTTCCAACATTATCCCCCTCCTCCTCCTCATTATTATTATTATTATTATTACTATTATTACTATTATTATTTATTATTTCAATGGGGGGAGCCAGATTCACTTAACAACTGTGTTACTAATTGAACAACTGTGGAGATTCACTTAGCAACTGAAAGGTCACATAAAAGACCACCTGCAGAGCTTTTCAAGCCACACACAGCAGTCCTTGACTTACGACCGCAATGGAGCCCCAAATTTCTGTTGTTAAGTCAGACTTAATAAATGCCTCACATTTTCACACTTAACAAGGGTTGCAGCATTCGGCCGCTTGGCGGCCGCTTCATATTTATGACCGTTGCAGCGTCCCGGGGTCGGGCGGTCCCCCTTTTGCGACCTTCTGACCAGCAAAGTTCATGGGAAAGCCAGATTCGCTTAACGACCGTGTTAACTTAACTACAGAGGTTCACTTAACTGTGGCAAGAACGGTCTTGCTTAACAACAGAAATTTTGCCCTCGGTTGTGGTCGTAAGTCGAGGATTATCTGCATTTCCATGTTTCCCATCTGGCTGGCTGGCTGGGGAATTCTGGGAGCCGAAGTTCCGACGTCTGTTGAGAAACTCCGTTTTGTTCTGAACTTGACATAACACGAAGTGCTTCCTTCCTCATTGGGAATGCAAAGCCGTCGCCTGCCCCAAGCTTGTATTTTTCTTAAGTACAAACAAAGCTTTTCTCTGGCCTTGACGATGTTTGTTGTGGAAATAGAGATGGTGTCACTAAGACCTGTAAGGAAACACCCTCTGTTCAAATCCTGGACTGCTTTCCTGGACTCTCCCTGGGCCCATTGGACTCGGTTACCCAGGGACTCTTGTGCTGAGCTTTGAGAAGAGGAGAAGAGAAAACAGAATACAGAATATGAAGAGAAGAGAATAATAAAATAGAATAGAAAGAATGCAGAATAGAATAGAATAGAATAGAATATAGAAAACAAAATGCAGAATTGAATAGAATAGAGAATAGAATAGAGCAGTGGTGGCGAACCTATGGCACGCATGCCAGAGGCGGCACTCGGAGCCCTTTGTGGGCACACGTGCCATTGCCCCAGCCTTGCCTCCCCCCGTGACCCCCTCCTCTCCAGCAGCCCCCCTGGAGGAGAGTTGCCCCCGAGCGTGGCCCACGCAGAGCAGCACAGCCAAAGACATGGCAGCCAGGCAGCATAGACAAGACTCTGCCCTCACACCCCATCGCTGATGCTGCGGGGCGCGGGCAGAGGGCGTGGCCGCCATGGCACTGCTGGGCTACCTGGGCAATCTGCGGCGGGCCCTGGAGGCGGTGAGCGGCCCTGCAGGCAGGCAGGGGTGGGGCAGGCAGGGCGGGAGGCGGAGCAGGGACAGGGGGCGGTTTTTGGGCACTCGGTCTCTAAAAGGTTCGCCGTCACTGGAATAGAGAATAGATTAGAGAATAGAAAACAAAATGCAGAATAGAGAATAGAAAACAAAATGCAGAATGGAATGGAATGGAATGGAATGGAATGGAATGGAATGGAATGGAATAGAATAGAATAGAATAGAATAGAATAGAATAGAATAGAATAGAATAGAATGGAATGGAATAGAATAGAATAGAATAGAATAGAATAGAATAGAATAGAATAGAATAGAATAGAATAGAATAGAATAGAATAGAATAGAATAGAATAGCCGAGGTGGCAATAAGAGCCGATAAGAGCCGAGGTGGCGCAGCAGTTAGAGTGCAGTATTGCAGGCCACTTTAGCTGACTGTGTTCAGCAGGTCAGCGGTTCAAATCTCACCGGCTCAAGATTGACTCAGCCTTCCATCCTTCCGGGGTAGGTAAAATGAGGACCCAGATTGTTGGGGGCAATGTAAATATATATATATATACATTGCTTACTGGTGTACACCACTTAGAGAGTGCTTGCACTTAAAGCGGTATATAAGTCTCATAAATAAATAAATAGAATAGAATAAAATATGGAATGGGGAATAGAATAGAATATGGGATGGGGAATAGAGTAGAGTAGAGTAGAGTTGGAAGGCACCTTGGAGGTCTTCTAGTCCAACCCCCTCTTCAGGCAGGAAACCCTAGTATAGCATATCCATACCTGTGCAACAGGGGTGCTTTCCCAGGACCTGTTTCAATAAACACTCTTCCCATACCGGTACATGCATGTGTGTGTGGGGGGGAGGCAGCACAGCCCCTAAAAAGGCTGCAGCCCTTGCTAGTTGGGGGGGGGGTTTCTCGTTTCCTTCCCAGCCGCCTGTTTACGGAGATTCTTCGTCATCCAGGTCACGGGTCGCTTCTCATTCAAAAGACCTTTCGCTTTCAGAGCTGAAGAAGCTTCTCGGTGGAGAAGCGAAACGTCTTCAGAGAAAAACAAGAAGGTCCAGTTGCCTTCTTGAAAAAAAAAAAAAAAAGAGCGCCTTGGGGACTCCCAGCCTCACGCATACTTTCCTTGCAGGTCCATCGATCTCCCGATGAATTACCGGCTGGCAAAGGCGCTGGTTTATAAAAAGGTCCGGAAAGCTCTGGGCTTGGACCGCTGCTACCGATGTTACACGGGGGCGGCCCCCATCACAAAGGACACCTTGGAGTTTTTCCTGAGCCTGGACATTGTGATCTACGAGCTCTACGGCATGAGCGAAAGTTCGGGTCCTCACACCGTTTCCCATCAGGCATCGTACAGGATGGCAAGGTAGGCTCAGAACTGGATGGGCAGGATATATTTACCGGGGGGGGGACCCCAGCTGATCCCAACATTTCTCCTGCTAAGTGAAATGGCGGTTAAGTGGAGTTTTCCCCATTTTACGACATTTCTTGCCCACGGTGGTTCAGTTAGTAACACGGTTGTTAAGTGAATCCGGCTTCCCCATCGACTTTGCTTGTCAGAAGGCCATAAAAGGGGGTCACGTGACACACACACACACCCCTTCTGCGACCGCCATAAATACGAGCCACTCTCCCAGCGTCTGGATTTTGATCCCAGGGCCGTGGGGATGCTGCAAAGGGCGTAACTGTGGAAAGTGGTCCTAAGTCACATTTTTCGGTGCCGTCGTAAGTTTGAACGGTTGCTAAACGAATGGTTGTAAGTTGAGGACGGCTTGTACAGCCATGATGGGGCCTGCTCGAGATGATTGGAAAATTGCAGCTATTGCAAAAGCGTGGCATCACCGTGACAAGCTGATTTTGCGACCCTTTTTTCTAGCGGTTGTTAAGTGAATGCTGCGGTCATTAAGCGGTGCTATTGTTTTGGGGGCATTTTTGCCAAAAACTGGAAATCGCTGCCAATTTTCCTCAAAAACATTGTACATTGCAGTCACGTGAGCACGGGCTACTGCAAACTGCCATAAACCCAGGCCAGTTGCCAAGTGCACAGGATATAAACCCTTGGCCATGAGGATGCCATCATAAATTGGTAACCAGGTTGTAAGTACCTTTGGGTGGGGGGAAGAGCCTGTCCTAACTTTGAATGGTCACTATGTGACCTGTTGTAAATTGAGGACAACCTGTATGTTCTCTTCCACCTGGGGAGAAACTTGAAGGCTTTTCTTATTTAGGAGTCTCTGAATTCCTGGTGTCCATTGCAAAATTTAAATTTCCCTGACAGAGGAGATTCCTGCACGCTCCGATGAACAGGTCCCGGGAGAGAATTCCCACAGTCAGGAGAGATTTCCAGCCCTGTTTGGGGCCGGGTTCTTTTTCCCTGGCACGACTGGCTTTGTTGTGCCGAAATTTCTGGCTGAGATTGGAAAGCTCTCTGCCAAACATTAGAGGTGCGAGCAGATTGCTGTATTTGTTGGGCAAACACTCAGAAAGTCTAGATTTCAAGTGTGGCGTCGGCAAGCTGTTAACATGGGCATCTTGCATTTTACATTTAAAAAAAAAACAAACAAACCTGAAGAGAGCAAGTGCCGAGTAAAAGGACGTAAATGGGAGAAATACCCAAACAAGTTCTAAACATTTGGGTGGCTGTGTCAGAAATTCAGTGTGACCAGCTCTTGATTTAACGGACAAAGGAACGCCTGTTAAATCAGACCCCGTGCAGATTGTCTGTTGTATCCAAACTTCTACATTCAATCAGGATGTGCTGTTTTGTTAAACAAGGGTCCTAAGCTTTAAATAATTAGGTTTTCTTTTATACCACCTCACATTGTGAGTGTGGAGACTCTGCTGTGCTTCTCCGCAATGGGCAGTCCGTGTGTTTGTGAGGGGGGGTACACTTGCCAGCCCTTGACTCTTTGCTTGACCCCTTCCCCTCCCCCTCCATCCAGCTGCGGCAAGGAGATTACAGGCTTCCGGACGATGCTTTTCAAACCAGACCAGGAAGGCGTCGGCGAGGTCTGCTTTGCCGGGCGCCATGTCTTTATGGGCTACCTGAACATGGAAGACAAAACGAAAGAAGCCATTGACGCCGAGGGCTGGCTTCATTCTGGGGATCTGGGCCGGTACGATGAGGATGGCTTCCTCTTCATTACGGGACGGATCAAAGGTAATCCAGTCCCCTGGGTCACGAGAGGAAATCTCCAGGGAAGATCACAAATGAGAATCCTGGGTCGCTGGGAGACTGCAGCCGTCATAAATGCATACCGGTAGCCAAGTGCCTGGATTTCAGTCGCGTGGCGTGGGGTTGCTGCGACAGTCGTAAGCATGAAAACCAGTCACAAGTCACAAAGCGAACCGTTGTTAAAGTCGAGACTCCCGGTTTCTGCAGCAGACAAGCCATGGTTTATCCCATAGACTGCAAGTGTGTGAATCCAATCGCTCTTCTTGAGGTCTGACGGCACGGCCTTTGCCGTTTTTATTCCAGAGCTCATCATCACCGCGGGGGGAGAGAATATTCCCCCGGTCCCGATTGAAGATGCGGTCAAGGAGGCCGTCCCCATTCTTAGCAACGTCATGTTAGTGGGAGACAAAGCCAAATATCTCGTCATGCTGATGACCCTTAAGGTGAGCGCCAGATTTTCTCCTTCCTCCCCTAGGCACTGGGACCCGCGGGGGAGAGGGATAGGAGGGAGACGAGTCCAAGGGGCTGCCATTCTCACTCCTTCAGATCCAAATTGGGCATCCCCAGATGTGTTTAGAATAGAATAACAGAGTTGGAAGGGATTTTCGAGGTCTTTTAGTCTAGGGGTGTCAAACTCAATTTCATTGAGGGCCACATCAGCTTTGCAGTTGTCCTCGGGGGGGGATGGGTGGGTGTGGGCAGGGGGGTGAGGCTTACTGGGTGGGCGTGGCTGGAATGGGTGTGGCCTACTGGGTAGGCATAGCCAGCTCTTCATCGTTCTCATCAAAGGTGCCTGTGAGGGCCTGGGCAGGAGTGGGACAGATCTGAGGGTCTCTGGCAGAAGGGAGTGGGACCGGGGCATGGTCCATTGGAAGAGTAGGTGAGGGCCATTTGCTGGCCACTTCCAAGTAATAGTGCATTTCTTCATTCCTCACAAAGGGTGACACCTCCCCAGCATGCACCCAGGGGTTGGGGCCGATGCGGCAGGGGTCGGTCCCTTGCTGTTTCCAGATGGCCTTGTGGAACTAAGACTGAATGCGTTTCAGCATAGATGGCCACCACAAAATTGTACATTGGCTCCCGGGAGGCCTGGGCCGGGGCCAAGGCAGCAGGGGCCGTTCCCTGTTTCCAGGATGGCTTTGCGGGCCACATGAAACCATGGCACAGGCCGCATCCAGCCCCTGGGCCTTGTGTTTGACATGTCTGTTCTAGTCCAATCCCCCCCCCCCCCACTCAAGCAGGAAACACATTTCAGACAAGTGGCTATCCAGTCTCTTCTTAAAAGCCTCCAGTGTTGGAGTACCCCCAACTTCTGGAGGCAACTTCTGTTCCACTGGTTAATTGTTGTCACTGTCAGGAAATTCCTCCTTAATTCTAGATTGCTTCTCTCCTTGAGGAGTTTCCATCCGTTGCTTCTTGTCCTGCCTTTCTGGTGCTTTGGAAAATAGCTTGACTCCCTCTTCTTTGGGGCAACCCCTGAGATGCTGCTATCATGCCCCCCCCCCATCCTTCTCTTCATTAAACTAGACATACCCAATTCCAGCAACCATTCTTTATATGTTTTAGTCTCCGGTCCCCTAATCATCTTTGTTGCTCTTCTCTGCACTCTTTTTGCCAGATTCTAGAGCACCCTTTCGCTGTTTTAAGATGGGTGGGCTTCAAATTCCTGGAATTGGCCAGCTGGGAAATTCTGGGAGTTGAAGTCCACCCGTCTTAATGTGGCCAAAGTGGGAGAAACACTGGTCTGGGAAGGCGCTATTCAGGGTGTCAATCCAGGCAAGAGAAGTTCCCCTTTCAAAAATCCTCAGGAGTGGAAAAACTGAGGACTACAATCTTGAATTGAAAGCTAAAAGGGAGAGTTCACTCTTTGGTTTTGCAGAATCCTGTTCTCCTCATCTTTGATCGTTCTTTCATAAATGCTGCTTAGCTTAGGATAGGGTTGATTCTATGCTGGGGGGGGGGGAGGAAGAAAGTCCTCCACCCCTTCGGTGCTCCACCAGTTCCTGTTGGGAAAAGATCAGATTGTTCCTGCTGAGGGTCTAGACATGATCTCCAGGGGGGCAACGTTGCTGGCCTCTGCCTTGAGCTCTTACCTTGTACTCCACATTGTCTGAATGGGTGGGTGCCCACATACACCCCCTCATCTATCCCCCCTCTGGGCAAACACCAGGGCAGGGCCAGCCCCCACCAGAGGGTGGCGCTGCCCTCCTTCCCATGGCCACTCCAACACTCTTCTGCTTTTCTAGAGCAAGATGAACCTAGAAACGGGAATGTCAGAAGACGAACTGACGCCTGAATCCATCGAGTTCTGCCAGAAACTGGGCAGCAAGTCCACCAAGGTCTCCGACATAGTGGGCAACAAAGACGTGGCTGTGTACACCGCCATCCAGAAGGGAGTCATGAAGGTCAATGATCACGCCACCTCCAACGCCCAGAAAATCCAGAAGTGGGTTCTGCTCAGCAAAGACTTCTCCATTCAGAGTGGCGAGCTGGGTAAGAAGCTGGCGTGGCTCCCCAGTTCTGGATGGTTTGTGGGCAGACTGCTGGGGTAGGGGGGGGGTCGGATGGCACAGGGTGGCATTTCTCAACCTTGGCAACATGAAGAGGGGTGGACTTCAACTCCCAGAATTCCCTAGCCAGCCATGCCATGGGGTTCAGCCCAGATCCCACTTCGCTGAGAATCTTAGCCGCTTCGTTCAGAAAAGACAAGTCGTATCCAATCAATGTTCTCCAAAAGAGATTTGTCAAGTCTTATGCGGAGAAAGGCCAGGGGATGGTTTAAATGCCCTTTATGTTGCCCATTAAAATGCCCTCTGTCCTCTGAGATGCTAAATTAAAAGAGGACCGGCCTGCTCACTTTTCCAAAAGTGAAGTCCTTGCATTACTCCTGGGCAGAATCTTCCCTTTCCAAGATTTTAAGGCGACCTCAGGAAAGTTCAGACAATCATTTGTCTGAAATGGTAGGTTTCCTGCCTGAGCAGGGGGTTCGACTAGAAGACCTCCAAGGTCCCTTTCAACTACTTCTTCTTCTTCTTCTTCTTCTTCTTCTTCTTCTTCTTCTTCTTCTTCTTCTTCTTCTTCTTCTTCTTCTTCTTCTTCTTCTTCTTCTTCTTCTTCTCTTCTTTCTTTCTCTTTCTTTCTTTCTTTCTTTCTTTCTTTCTTTCTTTCTTTCTTTCTTTTTCTTTCTTTCTTCTTTCTCATGATGATGATGATGTTGCTATTGCTGTCCATTACCAAGGAGGCTTCCAGCTTAGGGTGGTCCACTGTGCAGACATCATCCATCTGGGGAGGGGGCTGGTCACCCATTCCCCATTATATTAAGGGAGCAAAGAGCATCCATGCTCCATTCAAACATTGCAAGACATTTCCCTGGATTCTCGGCTTTGCATGGCGTCAGAAAAAGTTGAAGGCGGGGGGGAGGGCAAGGCGTGAGGGGGGTCCTTAGGCACTAACATGTGGCCAACTGTCTCTGTCTCCCAGGCCCAACCATGAAGCTGAAGAGGCCAGTGGTAACCAAGATGTACCAAGAACAGATCCAACAGCTCTACTCAGAAACACCAAATTTCTGAATGAGGATGCCCGTCTCTCCACCTGCCTCTGCCTCGAAGTCCAGCATCTTTACCGGAGTCTTTTCTGCAGGCGAGGTGCACCGTCGCTTCCGTTGATAAATGAGGTTTTCAATAAAGGGTCTCCTTCTCTTGTTTTCCTCCAAGGCAGGAGACTCCTCTGCACTTCGGACTCTGGCTGTGCCGGTGAGAAGCATACGGAAGACCCTCGCTGGCTGTTTTGACCTCAGTGTACCTCTTTCCGAAATGAATGTACCAACCTCAGGGTTTCTCTTTCCTTCTTTTCTCATTTCCTTTCTTCCTCCTATCTTTTCCTTTCCTTCTTTATTCCATTTGTTCTTTCTCCCTTCCGCTTTCCTTTCCTTTTCCTTCCCTTTTTCTCTTTCCCTTCCTTCCCCATCAAATATCTTTCTTTCTTTCTTTCTTCTCCCTCTCCTTCCTTTCTATTTTCTTCTCCCTCTCCTTTTCCTTCCCTTTCTTTTTCTTTTCTCCAGGGATGGGATGGGAGTTCTCTAGTGAACCAAAGGAAAACACTGCAGCGATGCCGCAGACTGGGTGAACCCTGTGTGTTCTTGCAGTGCCTTGGGGTAGCTCGTTGGGTGAATCTTTGCACGGGGCACTTTTTCTTTTTCCACAAGACGGCTGGTGTTCACATTGCACACAGGGCAGGACATTTCTTACTGGCGCACTTCAGTCTTCTCACTGTTTTCACTTGGGAGGTAGACTTACATAGCGAGGTGTGCCCAACTCTCTTCAAAGAGCAGGATGTTTTTCAACATCAGATGTTGGGGTCCGCTTTGCCCCTCCTGTGCCAGGGGACCAATTTCCCAGGAAGGAAGGAAGGAATGGGCAGAAATCTCCTTACAAGTGTTTTGGGAACACATTTGGAAACCTGCATGAGCATCACACTTGAACTTGGCTCTTGGGGCTTAGTCAGAGTTTACCCTGTGCTTGTTCTGCGTGAACCATAAGACTTTAATTCCAGCCAAATTATATGGGGGGAGGGGAGGGAGAGGATTAGGCTGCTCAGCTGTGCCTTGTTCCCCTTTAAATCGACATAAAATTGCAAGTACTGCTCTGGATTCAAAACCCAACTTGCGCAGAAGAGCCAAAAAGTGTGCCCTTATGAATTTGAGCCACTTTTGTGCAAAGAGGCTTTATTTAGTTTTGATGTTTGGTAAGAATTGCGGTGTGGGTAAAGAGGCATTGAGCAAATGGGGGTGTCTGAAGAAAGCATGGGGTGCAATCATGGATTATTTTTAATAGTGTGAGCTAAACGAAATCACTTTTAGCTTCTAGTATAAACATGGGAACAAGGGGGGGCATATTTGATAATGGTTAATAAGGCTGCTCTGTTTTCATGGGAAGATTTAAATGCTTCTATAGAGAGCTTTTCTTCTCCCTGTAAATGTAATAGGAGTTCTCTGTATTTATGAATTGGGGTGCAAAGGAAACGTGTCTTTAAGGAATCAAATGTGATAATCTGTCCATATATATTAGGAGTGTTTTTTTTTCTTAAGTGTTTTCAAGGTTGTCCAAAGTTGTGATGGTCACCACATATTGTAATAAGGCCTGTAAGTTTAAAATTTTTTGCAAAATATGCAGCTGTTGGCTTAGAGCCTTTCAGACTCAACTTTCCCTTGCAAACGTGGTTATGTTACCGTGAGCATTGAAGTTCGCCTTCCCTGATTTAGCGTTGTTTCCAAATTTTGGGTTCCAGCTTCTTGATTTTTCAGCTCCTGCAAGTGGAGTCCCAGGAGGTCATAATGCAGAAGCCAGGAGAAGGGAGGGAAAGAGCCATTTTAAGTAAAAATTCTTCATATTTTTCCACCCATCTGTTTCAGGGCAGGCTGTTCTTTATGTGGTCTCAGGTTTGTCAGGCCTTTTCGAATCATGTCAGAAAAATATTTCAGAATAAAAAAGATACAAGCTCAAAAACAGTCTTGGGTGTTTTTGTAGGCCTCCCGGGTGAACTTCTGCCTGCAGCCAACACAGTTGTGGGCTCCTTCCTGCTGGCAGGAGAAAGTGAGATGTGTCCAGCCCCATAGGAGTGTTATGGCGGGCTGAGCTGGGCCTGGGTGCAACCTTCCCTTCAGGTGCTGCTCCACATGGGCTTTGCATGAGCCACCCCAAACCACGGTTAATGGGCTCACGGGAGTGCTGTAAAGCACTATAAAGCAGTATACAGCTGGTCCTTGACTTACAACAGTTCATTTAACGACCGCTCAAAGTTACAACCGCACTGAAAAGTGACTTATGAGCCTTTTTTCACACTTACAACCTTTGAAGCAGCCCCATGATCTCGTGATCGAAAGTCAGATGCTGGGCAAACTGATTCATACTTATGACCATTGCCGTGTCCCTTTTGCAACCTCCTGACCAGCAAAGTCGACGGGGAAGCCAGGTTCACTTAACAACCGGGTGACTAACTCCACAAATGCGGTGATTCACTTAGCAACTGAGGGAGAGGAAGGAAGGAAGGAGATAGGGAGGGAGAGGAAGGAAGGTCATTAAGATGGGGCCACCCTCGCTTAGCAACGGTCTCACTTAGCAACAGAAACATTGGCCTCCATTGTGGTTGTAAGTCGAGGACTACCTGCATACGCCTGCCTAAGTGCTGTTACTATTGATGCAAGGCAGCCACATCAAAAAAAAAAACAAAAAAAAACCCAAGTACGGCAGCCTAAACATCAAGTCCCATCACAGCCTAAACATTTAAGGCCCATCATCCCCAGCTGAGTGGACACCATGGTAACACCATCAATAGCAATGCAGGCCAGCCATGTAAAAAAAAAACCCAAAAAAACCAAGTATGGCAGTCTAAACATCAAGTCCATGTCAAAAAAAACAAAAAAAAGTATGGCAGCCTAAACATCAAGTCCCCTCACAGCCTAAACATTAAGTCCCATCATCCCCAGCTGAGTGGACACCATGGTAACACCATCAATAGTAATGCAGGCCAGCCATGTAAAAAAAACCAAAAAAAACAAGTATGGCAGTCTAAACATCAAGTCCCCTCACAGCCTAAACATTAAGTCCCATCATCCCCAGCTGAGTGGACACCATAGCAACACCATCAATAGTAGTGCAGGCCAAAAAAAAAACAAGTATGGCAGCCTAAACATTTTAAGTCCCCTCACAGCCTAAACATTAAGTCTCCCTCATCCCCAGCTGAGTGGACACCATGGCTGCTGCTGCCTAAATATTAAGTCCCCTCATCCCCAGCTGAGTGGACACCATGGCTGCTGCTGCGTCCCCAAAGACTCAAGCGGGCATTTCTCCTAGGGGGCACCGCAGCAGGCAGGATTCCTCGCCCAGGCGCTCCCTAAGCGAAGGCACTCTGCACACGCCCAGAGGCCCTCAGCAACCGCCCCTCTCCCGCCCGCCTGCCCGCCTCAGGCGCCTCGCGCCAAAACGCGCGCCAACCGCCGGCCCCGCCTCCCGCCGCCGCCCTCCCCCTCCCGCCTTTGGACAGCCGCCCAATCGGAGCGAGCCGAGGGGAGGGGCCGCCCGGAGGGGCGTGTCCGCTGACGTCACGGGGCAGGCTAGCAACAGTTGCCTCGAAACCCCGCGCGAGGAGGCGCCATAGTGACCGTAGCCCTGGAGACGGTTACTTGCCAACGGGAGCCGCCGCCGCCGCCGCCGCCTGCACCCCCGGCCGCCGGAGCCCAGCGCAGCCCCGCGGGGAGCCCCGGAGCCCCGGGGCGGCCGGGTAAGGCCCGCGTCCGGGACTCGAGGGGCGCGCTCCGGAGTGGCCGGACTGGAGTTCCGGGATGTTGTTGTTGTTGTTGTTGTTGGGCGGGGAGGGCGGGAAGGCGCGTTAATCCGGAGTGACTCCGGGGTGGGGGGAAGTTGGCCCGGTGCAACGGGGGCGCTCCGGGCGAGGAAGGGCCCGGCGGGGCAGGAGGACTGCAGGGCCCCCTCCCGACCCCCCAACCCGGGACAGGGGCTGCTCCCCTGCTTTGCAAGCTTCCCTTTCGGGGTGGTCGCTGCTGGGGGTCCCCCCTCCCCGCAATGTTGGCCTGGGAGCAATTAAACCGAGTTTGGCGGGGTCCCCTGGGTCGTGTTTGTCAAGCTCAGCAGCTGGGAGAGGGATGGACTTCAACTCCCAGAATTCCCCAGCCAGCTTGGCTGGCTGGGGGATTCTGGGAGTTGAAGTCCAGCGGTCTTAAAAGTTGCTGAGCTTGCTAAACTCTAGGTATTCCCCCCCCCCAAACTCTTTTGTTCCATGGCCAAAGCACCTTCCTGCTCTCCCAACGCCCCTAGTTGGGTGTGGGGGGGGACTTCTCTTTCCTGCCTCCCTTCTCGACTCTGCCCATTAGGATGGGTGAGCGCTGGGGGGGGGGGAGCCTGTGGGGGTGAGCTCCTGGCACGGGGAGGCGACTGCTGCTGGAGTCCGCTTTTGGTGGGCAGGGAAATGGCACAAATCCTGGTTACAATCTGCGAGGCGTAAAGGGCTGCCACTGTTTTGTGTGGGTGAGGAAGGAAAAGGAAGGAAGGAAGGAAGGAGATAGGGAGAGGAAGGAAGGAGATAGGGAGGGGGAGGAAGAAAGGAAGGAGATAGGGGGGAGAGAAAGGAAGGAAGGAGATAGGGAGAGGAAGGAAAGAAGGAAGGAAATATGGAGATGAAGGAGAAAGAAAGAAAAAAGAAAGAAAAAAATAAAAAAATAAAGAAAGGGAAAGAAAGAAAGAAAAGAAAGAAAAAGAAAGAAAGAAAAAAAGAAAGAAAAGGCAAGGAAGGAAAGAAAGGAAGGAAGAAAAGAAAAGAAACGGCATTCTTGTCTTGCTGTTTGTGGCTGGGACTTTTCCACCCCTCCCATTTCCTATCTCTTGAAAGGGGCGGGGGTGGTGGAAAGAAGGAAGGAAATAGGGAAGGAGATGAAGGAGAAAGAAAGAAAGAAAAAAGAAAGAAAGGGAAGGAAAGAAAGAAAGAAAGAAAGAAAGAAAGAAAGAAAGAAAGAAAGAAAGAAAGAAAGAAAGAAAGAACAGCATTCTTGCCTTGCTGTTTGTGGCTGGGACTTTTCCACCCCTCCCATTTCCCATCTCTTGAAAGGGGCGGGGGTGGTGGAAAGAAGGAAGGAAATAGGGAAGGAGATGAAGGAGAAAGAAAGAAAGAAAAAAGAAAGAAAGGGAAGGAAAGAAAGAAAGAAAGAAAGAAAGAAAGAAAGAAAGAAAGAAAGAAAGAAAGAAAGAAAGAAAGAAAGAAAGAAAGAACAGCATTCTTGCCTTGCTGTTTGTGGCTGGGACTTTTCCACCCCTCCCATTTCCCATCCCTTGAAAGGGGCGGGGGTGGTGGAACAGGACTCAACTTGGTTGCGGTGCAGATCCTGGTGTGACGCCTTCCAGGCAGACCGCCAGAGGGGTCTTGGCCAGAGCCGCCCAGATCTATTTAAAACATCCCCTCCCCTCTCAAATGCCAGCACTCTTCAAATCTGGCTGACATTCCTGCTGGAGCTGACTTCTGTCTGGCTGGCGTGCCAGGACTTGTTGCTGCGGTGGGGGAGCAGAGAGCCTCCTCCTCCTCGCTCGACTCGGCGTTGGAGATTAGATTTCACCTAAGCCCAAGCGGGGCCTGCCTTTTCCATTTCATCCAGGCCTGATCTTTAGACTTGTCGGTAGCTCTCTCTGAAGTTGTGGGGGGGGGGGGCGCAAAAAAACAGAAAAAGGGAGCAGGGAAAAAAAGGGTGAGCCTGGCTCGCAGGGCGCTTTGGATCACGCCTGAGCTCCGCATGAGTTTCCAGCCACTTTGCAAACATTTTTTGGAAGTGAACTTAGTGACATGACGCAGGTTCAAATGATGCAAGGAAGAGAACCAGAGGTGGGGGGGGGAGAAAGGGCTGATTGTGCTTTTTTTTTTTAAAAAAAAAAAACTCTGTTTCCTGATCTCTCCGCTGTGTGAACGATAAGAGGGTTCATGACGGTGAGGTTGGCTTATCTGTTGACAAGACACTCCCACTGTCCCCGCCACAAATGATCAAAGCTGTGCTGGGAAAACTGAGATAACTGAGATCACACGCTTCCCCCCCCCCCCCAGAGAGCAGTCAATTTTACATTTTAGTTCGTTTTCATCTGGAGGGGGGGGAACCTGACACGTTGGGAGCGAGCAGAAGCCTCAACGCCTCCCGTTTGGGCCCAAGGCTCACACCTTCCTGTTTCTGCCTATTAACCCGAGATACAATTGGCAAATTGTATCTCGGGTTAATCTAGGCAAATCTAGACAGCACACTAAAAAGCAGAGACATCACCCTGCCAACAAAAGTGCGTATAGTCCAGGCCGTGGTTTTCCCAGTTGCAATGTCTGGCTGTGAAAGCTGGACCATAAGAAAGGCCGAGCGCCAAAGAATGGAGGCCTTTGAACTCTGGTGCTGGAGAAGACTCCTGCGAGTCCCCTGGACTGCAAGGCGTTCAAACTGGTCAGTCCGAGAAGAGATCAACCCCGACTGCTCTTTAGAAGGCCAGATCCTGAAGTTCAAACTCAAATACTTTGGCCACCTCATGAGAAGGAAGGACTCACTGGAGAAGAGCCTAATGCTGGGAAAGATGGAGGGCAAGAGAAGAAGGGGACGACAGAGAATGAGATGGCTGGATGGAGTCACTGAAGCAGTAGGTGTGAACTTAAATGGACTCCAGAAGATGGTAGAGGACAGGAAGACCTGGAGGAACGTTGTCCATGGGGTCGCGATGGGTCGGACACGACTTCGCAATTAACAACAACAACACAATTGGCCAGACCCGGCTGTTTGTGGTTACTGTTCTCAGCATGCAATTAAGAAGAGGCAGATGGACACCAGCTAAGACGGTTACTCCGAACGGAGCTGGAAGGGACCTTGGAGGTCTTCTAGTCCAACCCCCTGCTCAAACAGGATGCTACAGCATTTCAGACAGGTGGCTGTCCAGTCTTATCTTAAGCAGGGCTTGTCAGCCGGTTACCAATCCATCTGGTGGCGATGCCGTTCTATCCCACATTTTTTTTCTAGAAGTAGGTTGTGGCCTACTTTGTCGAATGCCTTGCTGAAGTCTAAGCCAGCGGTTCTCAACCTGTGGTCAGGACCCCATTTGGGGTCGAACGACCATTTCACGGGGGTCGCCAAACAACGCAGTCCGCCATTTTTTCCCCCCTTTTCCTTAGCTGTGCTACTCCCTTTTATTCTATTGGCTTTTGAAAGCCAATAGAATAGACTCTCTTGAATAGAGTCTAATTCTATTGGCTTTCCAAAGCCAATAGGAATTGTCCAGGCTGTCTCTGCCCTGCTGAGCCCGCCAAAAGTCCCAGTCTGCAAACGGGGCTGCACCCGTTGAGTAGTCCTCGACTTACGACCGGTTGAGTAGTCCTCGACTTGCGACCGGTTGGGGGGGGTCGCGGCATTAAAAAGCTTGAGAACCACTGGTCTAAGCCATACTACATCCACCACATTTCCCCCGCCACCTAATTTAGCCACTTTGTCGAAGAATGAAATAAGATTGGTTTGGCACGATTTATTTTTTAACAAACCCGTGCTGGCGGCCGGTTACGTCTTTGTTGGTTTCTAGACGTTCGCAGATCTTTTTTTATTATTATTATTATTTTTAAAGGAAAGTTTTTAAAGTGTTCTTTTAAGTGGCGTGTCCTAAAGGGCAGCCCCGGTGAGAAAAACAGGCTGGCACCCGCTTTGAAGCCAGTTGAGGAAAGTTTGTTTGATAAGGGAATTAAATGTAAAGAGGACGGGAGGAAAGTGTTGATGCCACGCTGGAAAGTCAGTCCTTTTGACACCCCTTTTTTCTCTGCCCCCCCCCCCCTTTCTTCCTCCTGGCCACAACTTCCCCTAAATGCCAGTTGCCCTCGTTTAACTGCGGTGCCAACTCAGCTCTTCCCTTCGTTCTCCTGCCGTGGCTGGCAAGTCTCTTCTGTGCAAAATAGGGAAATGCAGCGTCACTGCCCTGGTGTTGCAACAGGCAGGCCTCTTCCTCCACCCAGCCACCCCCAACCCCCCTTTTACTTCCTGTAGTAAAGTTCCCTCCTCCTGCAGGGAGCTTTCCCAGCCTTGGCTCTCCTTGTGGCCTTGGTGCTCCCTGGCCGAGGGATGGAATGTTTTTTGCTTTTGCTTTGGAGAAGCCCCGTCTGAACCGCATCCGGGTTAGAGGGCCAGTCCAGACCTTGAAAGCTGCAAATTTAAATCCCAAGGGGCAGAACGGCAGAGCTGGATGGGACCTGGAGGTCTACTACTCCAACCTTCTTCTCAAGGAGAAGATCCTAGACCTAGACCAGTGGTGGCGAACCTATGGCACGGGTGCCAGAGGCGGCACTCAGAGCCCTCTCTGTGGGCATGCATGCCGTCGCCCCAGTCCTAGGGCTTCAGCTGAATTTTATAAAACCTTTTCGCTTTAGGCCTCTGCCGCTGTGTGCAAAAAAAAAAAAAAAGGTTCAATCAATCAGTCAATTTCAACTTCTTGGGGGGGGGGGAGATCTTGCAAAGTTGGAATTGATTGATTTAACTTTTAGTCCCATCCAGTCTGCCCTTACCATTGTAGCCACACCCACCCAGTGGGCCTCACCCACCCAGGTTTGCCATCAGTGACCTAGACCATGTCAGACTGGACAGTCACTTCTCTGCAGTGGTATAGGGTCTCCTGCTTGAGCAGGGGGCTGGACTAGAAGACCTCCAAGGTCCCTTCCAGCTCCTTTCTATTCCTAATCTTTATTCTATTCTATTCTACAGTCTGTTCTATTCTATTCTATTCTATTCTATTCTATTCTATTCTATTCTATTCTATTCTATTCTATTTTGTAATTCTATTCTATTCTATTTTGTAATTCTATTCTATTCTATTATTCTATTGTATTGTATTCTACTCGATTCTATTCTATTTTGTAATTCTATTCTATTCTATTCTATTCTATTCTGTAATTCTAGTCTATTCTGTAATTCTATTCTATTCTATTCTATAATTCTATTGTATTGTATTCTATTCCATTCTATTCTATTCTGTAATTCTATTCTATTCTATTCTATATTCTATTCTATATTCTATTATATTCCTATTCCTATTCTATTCTATTCTATTCGTATTCTATTCCATTCCATTCCATTCCTCATTCCCTCTCAGTCAAACTCCTTTTTAAAGTCCTTGGTGCTCTCTGAGTTTGGCAGTTTTCTTGCAGACATTTCATTGCCCAGGCTAGGTAACATCATCAGTGCTAGAAGGAATTGTGGAGTTTGCTCCCATTTTCTATGCTAGCATCTTGCCCTCTCAGCGTTAGTGGGGATGGTCTTAGAATTTCTTTGATTGGGCTGTTTACTGTTGGCTTGTTTGGCAGTTCCTTCATTGGGGTTCGGTTTACTTGATAACAGAGTTGGAAGGGACCTCGGAGGTCACCTAGTCCAACCCCCTGCTCAGGCAGGAGACCCTATCCCATTCCGAATAAATAGCTGTCCAGTCTCTTCTTAAAAATTTCTGGTCTTGGAGCACCCACAACTTCTGGTGGCAAGTCGTTCCACTGGTTAATTGTTCTCCCTGTCAGGAAATTTCTTCTTAGTTCCAGGTTGCTTCTCTCCTTGATGAGTTTCCACCCGTTGCTTCCACCGGTTAATTGTTCTGTCCTGAAATGTTGGTCTGATGTCTGATGTTAATCTTGGAGTTAATCTATACCAGAGGTAGGCAACCTTGGTTCTTTTATGACTCGTGGACTTCAACTCCCAGAATTCCTGAGCCAGCCATGCTGAGGGGAAAGGGAACGGTTTCCAAGCTGAGCCAGGCTGGCTCAGGAATTCTGGGAGTTGAAGTCCACCAGTCATGAGGGCGCCATAGTTCCCCCATGCTGGCTCAGGAATTCTGGGAGTTGAAGTCCCCGAGTCATGAGGGGGCCATAGTTCCCCCATGCTGGCTCAGGAATTCTGGGAGTTGAAGTCCACGAGTCATGAGGGGGCCATAGTTCCCCCATGCTGGCTCAGGAATTTTGGGAGTTGAAGTCCACGAGTCATGAGAGGGCCATAGTTCCCCCATGTTGGCTCAGGAATTCTGGGAGTTGAAGTCCACAAGTCATGAAGGGGCCATAGTCCCCCCATGCTGGCTGAGGAATTCTGGGAGTTGAAGTCCAGGAGTCATGACGGGGCCATAGTCCCCCCATGCTGGCTCAAGAATTCTGGGAGTTGAAGTCCACCAGTCATAAAAGAGCCAAGGTGGCCTACCCCTGATCTATGCTCATCTGGGGGCTGATCGTTGGTGGGGAGGTGTTTTTCTTCCATTCCTGGCTTGTTGATTGACTCTTTTTCATAGTTTCCTAGAGATTGTTTATGTCTGTTTGTCTGTTGATGGCTGATTTGTCAGATTGCCAGGTTTCTAGAAATTCCACGGCATTTTGGGCATTGGCCTGGTCTAGGATGGTCACCTTTTTTCCCAGTAGAAACTGTGGCTAAGTCTGTCTGTATGTTGTGAAACTAAAAGCGTTTTCA
Source organism: Crotalus tigris (assembly GCF_016545835.1). Classification (NCBI taxonomy): domain Eukaryota; kingdom Metazoa; phylum Chordata; class Lepidosauria; order Squamata; family Viperidae; genus Crotalus; species Crotalus tigris. The sequence goes on from NW_024097129.1 coordinate 176,716, forward strand.
TCCTGTCTTCTGACTGCTCGTGGGTGTCCATGGATGCCTCCCGCCAGTCTCCTGCCTCTTTGTCCTGCATAGGGACTGTTGCAGTCATTAGCCTGCATGCTGCAGCATCGTTTGCTTTGCTTAGGACGTTTCGAAGGGCTTCTGTTGGCTTGTGTGCTACGCCGATCCCATGTGGTCGTGGTGGTCTGTTGGTGGTTTCCCAGATGTTCTTGACATATGGCAGTGTTGTTGTTCTTTTAGGACTTGTGTTGGTTGTGCTCTATTAGGTTGAGTCGGGCACTGCTTGATAAAGTTGCGGGGAGATCCATTTTGTTGGAAGATGTTCCATAGATGCCCTGCTTCCTTTTTCTGCTGTTCAGGGTTGCTGCAGTGAGTTTGTGCACAAATTATAATAATAATAGTAAAGTTGGAAGGGACCTTGGAGGTCATCTAGTCCAACCCCCTGCTCAGGCAGGTAACCCCATACCATTTCGGACAAATGGCTGTCCAGTCTCTTCTTAAAAACTTCCAGTGTTGGAGCATTTACTGCTTCTGGAGGCAGGTTGTTCCAATGATTAATTGTTCTCACTGTCAGGAAGTTTCTCCGTTGATGAGCACAGTCAGGGAACACCAAGGACTCCACAATCACTGTCGTCGTTGTCCTCCTCCTCCTCCTCCTCCTCCTCCTCCTCCTCCTCCTCCTCCTCCTCCTCCTCCTCCTCCTCCTAGCACTGATGATGTGACCTAGTTGGGTCATGAAACGTCTTGAAGAAAACCACCAAGCTCAGAGAGCACCAAGGAACCCTCCCCACCCCATGGGATGGTTCTCTTCTTCTGAGTCCATGGCATCCACTCAGAACAAGTTACTGAATTTCTGTTTCCTCGCCCTTATGATAAAAGGCACAGATTTTTTTTTTTCTGCTTGGTGTTTCATTTTTATTTTTTTATTTATCAAACTTAAGAGGCCTCCCTTTTCACTCTGAGCGACTTTGGACGACAGCAGGCAATTATTTAGCCAGATAAAATGCTAAATAAAAAGAGGCAGGGAAAACAAGGAGAGAACAACAGAGCAGTTGCCGTTAAGTAAGGTGGAGAACGGATCCCGGTCTCTCTAAGGCTGGAGTCAAAGAACGTTTTGAATGAGATTTTTTTTTCCTTCATTGACAACACGTCATAAGGTTCGCCTACACATTTTGCAGCCTTCAGGTTTTTAATCGCTAAAAACCATTAAGAAACCCAGACTTAGCATTCTACCGTCATCTGGTTTCTTTCAAAGAGCACCCTTTTTTTTTTAGACCAATCAAACCTTTGAATTTGAATGTTAATTGCACCTAAATTTAACTATAATTAAGTAATTATAATTTAATGCGAACGCTTCTTATGGCATGCATTGACTTTTTCTTTTATGCCATTTTATACATTATAGCAACATTTTGGAGAGCAGGCCTTGAGGCTCCCCGTTTATAAAAAAAGCTGAGTCTTCCAGATAGATAAATAGACAGACAGACACCATAGATGGATGGATTGTTTAATTGATCAATCGATGGACAGTTAGACAGACAGATGCAGTAGATACAGTGGATAGATAGATAGATAGATAGATAGATAGATAGATAGATAGATAGATAGATAGATAGATAGATAGATGGGTGGGTGGGTGGGTGGGTGGGTGGGTGGGTGGGTGGGTGGGTGGGTGGGTGGGTGGGCAGGTAGATGGGTAGATAGATGGGTAGATAGATGGGTGAGTGGGTGGGTGGATGGATGGATGGATGGATGGATAGATGGATAGAATAGATGGCTGGCTAGATAGACAAATACAATAGCTACAATAGATGGATGGACACATAGCTACAATAGATGGATAGATAGGAGTAGATGGATGATAGATACAATAAATACAAAAAATGGATGGATAGATACAGAATAGATGTATAGATAGTAGATGGATGATAGATACAATAAATGGATGGTCAGATGTAGTTACAATAGATGTTTAGGAGTAGATGAATAATAGATACAATAGATAGAAACAATAGATACAAAAAATGGATGGATAGATACAGAATAGATGGATATATAGTAGATGGATGATAGATACAATAAATGAATGGTCAGACGTAGTTACAATTGATGAATAGGAGTAGATGGATGATAGATACAATAGATAGATACGATAGATCAGTGGTTCTCAACCTTTCTAATGCCGCGACCCCCAACCGGTCGTAAGTTGAGGACTACTCAACCGGTTGTAAGTCGAGGACTACTCAATGGGTGCAGCCCCGTTTGCAGAATGGGACTTTTGGTGGGCTCAGCAGGGCAGAGACAGCCTGGACAATTCCTATTGGCTTTTGAAAGCCAATAGAATTAGACTCTATTCAAGAGAGTCTATTCTATTGCCTTTCAAAAGCCAATAGAATAAAAGGGAGTAGCACAGCTGAGGAAAAGGGGGAAAAAATGGCGGACTGCATTGTTTGGCGACCCCCGTGAAATGGTCATTCGACCCCAAATGGGGTCCCCACCCACAGGTTGAGAACCACTGCGATAGATACAAAAAATGGACAGATACATACAGAATAGATGGATGATAGCTACAATAGATGGATGGATAGGAATAGATGGATGATAGATATAATAGATATGATAGATACAAAAAATGGATGGGTAGATACAGAATAGATGGGTGATTATACAGTAGATGGAGGATTGATACAAGAGATGGATGGTCAGACAGAGAGATACAGTAGATGGATAGAAAGGTGATGGATAGATGGACGGACAGAGTTTTTTCTCTCTCTCCACATCCTCCATATCAGCCAAACCCATCGATTCCTCCCCGGCGGAAGAAAACCTAAATGCCCTTAAGAGAAACGATAGACAAGCATTGGCTTGGATACATGCTTCCACTTGCTCCATCCTTGGCTTCTGAAGCCTCTCGGGGCCTTAGCAAAAATAATAAAAAATTAAAAATAAATGCAGGGCCCGTGCCCAAAGGGGGTGTAAGTTTAAACCCCCAAGTATCTTTAACTGTGTTAAAGAGCCCACGGGATCGATGCCCTCAAATATGCTGGCTGGCATTCCGCCCACAGGCGCCCAGGCAGCCCGGGGGCATCTCCATAAACCAGTCTGTTCGGATTAATTGGGAGGCAACAGAAAGCCATAATTAGGATCTGCAGAAGAGGCTTTGGTGCAACCTATATAATGTGCCCAAGGTGGCTGTAGATACCTATCAACCTTTGAGCTCTTTTCGTTGGCTTGAATCCTGATCAGCCCCTTTGGAGCAGAATAGAATAACAGAGTTAGAAGGGACCTTGGAGGTCATTTAGTCCAACCCCCTTCCCTGCTCAGGCAGGTAACCCTAGACCATTTCGGACAAATGGCTGTCCAGTCTCTTCTTAAAAACTTCCTGTGTTGGAGCATTCGCCGCTTCTGGAGGCAGGTGGTTCCACTGGTTAATTGTTCTAAGCGTCAGGAAGTTTCTCCTTAGTTCTAGGTTGCTTCTCTCCTTAATAATAATAATAATAATAAGCAGGTTTTAATTCGGTTATTCAGCCTGGGGCCATAAACTCTAAAATGTGGACATTCCTGAGCAATTCCATTCCTCTAAGCTCTCCCTGGATGCCGTTTCCTGGTGTAACTTTCCTGCAATAACTTTCTTCCCTACTCTGAATTCTCTCTGTGTGTGTGTGTGTGTGTGTGTTTCTTTCTGGACACCACTAGATTGAAGGTGGCCTTTGATTTAATTTCAGCGTAATTGATTGGCGTTCTGTTTAAATGATGTGGATGGGTCGATTCCCTATATGGTTAATAATAATAATAATAGTAAAGTTGGAAGGGACCTTGGAGGTCATCTAGTCCAACCCCCTGCTCAGGCAGGAAACCCTATACCATTTTGGACAAATGGCTGTCCAGTTTCTTCTTAAAAACTTCCAGTGTTGGAGCATTCACCGCTTCTGGAGGCAGGTTGTTCCGCTGGTTAATTGTTCTAACTGTCAGGAAGTTTCTCCTTAGTTCTAGGTTGCTTCTCTCCTTGATTAGTTTCCATCCATTGCTTCTTGTCCTGTCTTCAGGCGCTTTGGAGAAGAGCTTGACTGCCTCTTCTTTGGGGCAACCCCTGATATACTGGAAGACTGCTATCCTGTCCCCCTCGTCCTTCTCTTTGTTAAACTAGACATCCCCAATTCCAGCAACCGTTCCTTGTATGTTTTAGCCTCCAGTCCCCTGATCCTCTTTGTTGCTCTTCTCTGTACTCTTTCTAGAGTCTCAGCATCTTTTTTACATCGTGGTGACCAAAACTGGATGCAGGATTCCAAGTGTGGCCTTACCAAGGCCTTGTAAAGTAGTATTAACACTTCACCTGATCCTGATTCTCCCCCTCTCTTAATGCAGCCTAGAACTGTGTTGGCCTTTTTGGCAGCTGCAACACACGGCTGGCTCATATCTAAGTGATTGTCCACTAGGACGTCTTTTTTTTTGGGTCACAATAACATGGGGACAATTTTTGGAAGTAGCCTGCAGATTTTGGGGGGTGGGGTGGGATGGGCAGCAGACCCTAGCACCTGTGGAAAAGAGGAGATAAATTTCAAAAAAACAAAACAAAACCCCAGGGTAGGCTTAACTCAAATTCTTTACAGACCGTCTCCTACTCCATTCTCTAAAGCACCTGAGGGCAGAGCTAGAAGTAACGGGTGGAAGCTTGTTGAAGAGCGATCTAGCCTAGAAGGCAAAGTTCCCGACAGTGAGGGCAATTAACCAGTGGAACAACCTGCCTCCAGAAGTTATGGCTGCTCCATCACTGGAGGCTTTTAAGAAGAGACTGGACAGCCATTTGTGCAGGATACTATAAGGTCTCCTGCTTGAGCAGGGAGTTGGACTAGAAGACCTCTGAAGTCTGCAGTTAGTGGAGTTGAGTGAGTGGAGTGGAGTGAGTGGAGTGGAGTGGAGTAGAGTAGAATTACAGAATAGAAGAGAACGGAGTGGAGTGAGTGGAGTGGAGTGGAGTAGAGTAAAGTAGAGTAGAGTAGAGTAGAGTAGAGTAGAATTACAGAATAGAAGAGAACGGAGTGGAGTGAGTGGAGTGGAGTAGAGTAGAGTAGAGTAGAGTAGAGTAGAATTATAGAATAGAAGAGAACGGAGTGGAGTGAGTGGAGTGGAGTGGAGTAGAGTAGAGTAGAGTAGAGTAGAATTATAGAATAGAAGAGAACAGAGTGGAGTGAGTGGAGTGGAGTAGAATAGAGTAGAGTAGAGTAGAGTAGAATTACAGAATAGAAGAGAACAGAATGGAACGGAACAGAACGGGATGGGATAGGATAGGATAGGATAGGATAGGATAGGATAGGATAGAAAATAGAGCTGGAAGGGACCTTGGAGGTCTTCTAGTCCAGCCCCCTGCTCAAGCAACAGAACCTATACCATCTCAGACAAGTGACTGTCTAGCCTCTTCTTAAAAACCTCCAGTGATGGAGCACCCACGATTTCTGGAGGCAAGGAGTTCCACTGGTTAATTGTCCTCACTGTCAGTTTCTCCTTAATTCCAGGTTGCTTCTCTCCTTGGTCAGTTTCTTGTCCTGCCTTTTGGTGCTTTGGAGAATAACTTGACCCCCTCCTCTTCTTTGGGGCAGCCCCTCAAATACTGGAACACTGCTATCATGCCTCCCCTATTTCTTCTTTTCTTTAGATTAGCCAAACCCAAGTCCTGCAGCCGTTCTTTGTATGTTTTTGTCTCCTGGCCTTTAATCCTCTTAGTTTCTCTTGTTTGCACTCAATTCTGTGGTTAAACTTTCCTTCGCCCTGCTCATTTGTCAGAACCCGTATTATTTATCTCATAAATAGCCTACCTTTTTCCAAGTTAGAAGCAGGCAGGCCTTTCGTGTTAAAATGCATACCCCCAGAATGCTTTCCCCCTCCTCAACAATCTTGTGGGGTTTCTCCACCACCAATAGACCAAAATGTGGCAGGACTCAACTAGGTTCTCCTGCTTGAGCAGGGGGCTGGACTAGAAGACCTCCAAGGTCCCTTCCAGCTTCTATTCTATTCTATTCTATTCCATTCCATTCCATTCCATTCCACATATTCTATTCTATTCTATTCTATTCTATTCTATTCTATTCTATTCTATTCCATTCCATTCCATTCCATTCCATTCCATTCTATTCTATTCTATTCTATTCTATTCTATTCTATTCTATTCTATTCTATTCTATTCTATTCCACTATATTCCTATTCCACTCTATTCCTATTTCTATTCTTTTCTATTCTATTCCATTCCATTCCACATATTCTATTCTATTCCATTCCATCCATTCCATTCCATTCCATTCCACGTATTCTATTCTATTCTATTCTATTCTATTCCATTCCATTCCACATATTCTATTCCATTCCATCCATTCCATTCCACGTATTCTATTCTATTCTATTCTATTCTATTCCATTCTATTCTATTCCATTCCAATCCATTCCATTCCACATATTCTATTCTATTCCATTCCATCCATTCCATTCCATTCCACGTATTCTATTCTATTCTATTCTATTCTATTCTATTCTATTCTATTCTATTCTATTCCTATTCCACTCTATTCCTATTTCTATTCCATTCCATTCCATTCCATTCTGCTCTATCCTATCCTATCCTATCAACCCATCTGGCCTCTCTGGTGAGTTCGGTCAGATCCATCTGGGTGCCTCTGGCTGTGTGTTTGTGGTTCCTCTCTGGAGGATTTTTTCAAGGGTTTGCTTTCCAGACCGGCTAGCACGGCAGCTGCAGTTTCTGTTTTAGAGACTCACAACTTCCTGGCTGCGTCTGGAAGGTTTTACAAACAGGGGGGACCGAAATGCCTCCTTGAATGGCTGCCAGCGGTTGTTCCCCCCCTCCCCGCCGCCCCCATCTCGTCTCCCACATCCCCACCCTATAAACAGCAACCTCCGCTTATTTTCCCGGTTGCTGGTTGTGTGGGGTGTGGTGGCCACCACGGGCCCCAGTCCTGCTTAGCCAGGCTGTGACACTCTGGCAGGAGAAAAGCAGCCTCTTGGGCAGGCCCGCAGGCAGGCGCAGCCGGTGAGAAGAGAGGGAACTTTGCACGCCTCTGCCTCTCCCTGCGTCTGAGACCCCTTGCCTCTGCTCAGCGCGGGGGGCGGAGCGGGGAATAGGTGGGGAATGAATGTGCGCAGCGGTTTAAAGCATGGCACAGCTGGAAGGGGTCTCGGAGGTCTTCTAGTCCAACCCCCTGCTCCAGCAGGAGACCCTTTTCCCAATTCAGACAAGTGGCTGTCCAGTCTCTTCTTAAGACGTCTCCAGGGAGATAGCATGTATGTATATGTATGTGGGTGGATGGATGGATGGATGGATGGATAGATAGATAGATAGATAGATAGATAGATAGATAGATAGATAGATAGGAGAGACATCTAAATAAGTAGATGAATGGATAAAGATAGATAGATAGATAGATAGATAGATAGATAGATAGATAGATAGATAGATAGATAGAAGATCTAAATAGATAAGTAGATAAATGAATAAAGATAGATATATAGTTAGATACATATAGTAGATATAGATGATAGGTAGGTAAGTAGGTAGGTAGGTAGGTAGATGGATGGATAGATAGATAGATAGATAGATAGATAGATAGATAGATAGAAGATCTAAATAGATAAGTAAATAAATGGATAGGTAAAGATAGATACATATAGTTAAATACATATAGTAGATATAGATGAGAGAGAGAAGATCTAAATAGATAAGTAGATAAATGGATAGATATAGATATATAGTTATATACATAGATATAGTAGATGTAGAGATAGATAGATAGATAGATAGATAGATAGATAGATAGATAGATAGATAGATAGATAGATAGATAGATAGATAACCTTTAATGTCATTTTTTTCCTGTGGGCACAATGGCACACATTGAAAATGAAATTTAGTTGCTTCCTCTCAAAGTGTACATATATATAACACACATGTAAAACATACTATATACAACATAGATACGTTCTTTTGAGAGCACACAACAGAATGTCATTTTTAAGGTAGGCCAGTTAAAAATGACAATAAAGGTTATCTATCTTATCTCTTATGACGCACCCACAACTTCGGGAAGGCAAAGTTGTTCCACCGGTTATTTGTCCTCACTGTCAGGAAGTTTCTCCTTAGTTCCAGGTTGCTTCTCTCCTTGATGAGTTCCTATCCATTGTTTCTTGTCCTGCCTTCAGGGACTTTGGAGAATAGCTTGACTCCCTCTTTTTTGTGGCAGCCCCTGAGATATTGGAACACTGGCTATCATGTCCCCCCTGGTCCTTCTTTTCTCTAGACTGGCCGTTCCCAAGTCCCGTAGCTGTTCTTCATATGTTTTAGTCTCCAGGCCTTTGATCCTCTTAGCTGCTCTTCTCTGAACTTTTTCCAAAGTCTCAACATCTTTTTTTGTAATGTGGGGACCAAAACTGGATGCAAGTATTCAGGTGTGGCCTTCCTAAGGCTTTACAAAGTGGGACTAAGACTTGGCGTGATTTTGATTCTGCACCTCTGTTTACACAACCAAACCTAGAAGCAATCTAGAACTAAGGAGAAACTTCCTGATAGAACAATTAACCAGTGGAACAACCTGCCTCCAGAAGCGGTGGATGCTCCAACACTGGACGTTTTTAAAAAGAGACTGGACAGCCATTTGTCCAAAATGGTATAGGGTTTCCCGCCTGAGCAGGGCGTTGGACTAGGTCAGTGGTGGCGAACCTATGGCATGGGTGCCAGAGGCGGCACTCGGAGCCCTCTCTGGGCACACGTGCCGCTGCCCCAGCCTTGCCTCCCCCATGACCCCCTCCTCCCCAGCGGCCCCCCCTGGAGGAGAGTCATCCCCAAGCGTGGACCACGCGGAGCAGCGCAGCCAAGGACATGACAGCCAGGCAACGTAGACAAGACTCTGCCCTCACGCCCCATCGTGCACAATTGATGCTGCAGGGTGCGGGCAGAGGGCATGGCCGCCATGGCGCTGCTGGGCGATCTGCAGTGGGCCCTAGAGGCGGTGAGTGGCCCTGCAGGCAGGTGGGGTGGGGGCAGAGCGGGGGCGGGGCAGAGCGGGGGCGGGGCCAATTTTTGGGCACTCGGTCTCTAAAAGGTTCGCCATCACTGGACTAGGTGACCTCCAAGATCCCTTCCAACTTTATCATTATTATTGATGGATCATCGCACAGTCAGCCAGATGTTCGGACTGGATTTTTGTCTACCTATCGAGTCCTTACCCAGGACCTGGGATAGGCAGATGTGGATGTTTGATGGTATTACAGATATCGTCGCAGGATGGAAGCAGTTACTAGTAAGGCCGCCTTTTGCAATTGACTAATAGCGAATTTGTCAATGCCAATGGTGTTCAAGTGGTGCTCCAGTTGTTTTGGGATTGCACCCAAGGAGCCTATCACTATTGGTACTACCCTTGCTTGCTTTTGCCACAGTCTTTCTATTTCTATTTGTAGGTCTTTGTATTTTGTTCTCTTCTCCAGTTCTTTCTCTTCTATTCTGCTGTCTCCAGGCACTGCCACGTCCACTATCCAGACTTTTTTGTCTTTCTTATCGACAATGGTTAAGTCTGGGGTGTTATGTTGCAGGTGCTTGTCTGTTTGAATTCTGAAGTCCCAGAGCAGTTTAACTTTATCATTTTCTATGACTTTCTCTATTTTATGATCCCACCAGTTCTTGCTTACAGGCAAATGATATTTCTTGCAGATCTTCCAGTGCACCATTGTTGCTACTTTGTCATGCCGCTGCTTGTAGTCAGTATGGGCGATCTTCTGCATGGAACTTGTAGAATATAAGACGATGGCTCTCTAGCCTAGACGCTAACTAGTATTTGTCACGCAGGTCACGATAGGTAGCCCTTGACGTACAACAGTTTAGTGACACTTCGAAGTTACAACGGCACTCACAAAAAGTGACTTACTACGGTTTTTCACACTGATGACTTTTGAGCACCCCCGTGGTCAACGTAATTGAAATTCGGACGCTTGGCAACTGACTCATATTTATGGCAGTCGCAGTGTCGCGGAAGGGGGGTCATGTGACCCATTTTGGCGACCTGACAAGCAATGGGACAGCCGGAGTCACTAAACAGCCTGAAGAAGAAGTTCTTCTATACTTCATCCCCAAAGCCCACTTACCTCTAGCACCAGCGATGTTTCCTGAGGCAACCTAGGCCTCTATCTCTCCAGGGACTACAGCCTTGCAGAACCTGTTAAACACCTGGGCAGTGGACAGTCCACCTGGACGGAGGCTCAGCTGAATGGCCATCATCATCCAGGCCCAATTCAGCTCCGCCGCATTCTCGCCTGAAAGAGGATAAGGGAAGAAGAAGGGGAGGAATATTCATCTAGACCAGGGGTCTTCAAACATGGCCCTTTTATGACTTGTGGACTTCAACTCCCAGAATTCCTCAACCAGGCACGCCCCATTTTTTTTAAATGGCAAGGTTTGAGAGAGGAGGGGGCTCAGAAAACCCCACTTTGCTTAACATCTCTTATCACTTAAGCCCGGGCTTTCCAACCGTGGCCCCTTTAAGACGGGTGGACCTCAACTCCCAAGGAGTCAAGCTATTCTCCAAGGCGCCTGAAGGCAGGACGAGAAGCAACGGGTGGAAACTGACCAAGGAGAGAAGCAACCTGGAACTAAGGAGAAACTTCCTGACAGTGGGAACAATGAACCAGTGGAACCACCTGCCTCCAGAAGCGGTGAATGCTCCAACCCTGGAACTGGACAGCCCTTTGTCCGAAATGGTATAGGGCAGTGGTTCTCCACCTGTGGGTCGGGACCCCATTTGGGGTCGAATGACCATTTCATGGGGGTCGCCAAACAATGCAGTCTGCCATTTTCCCCCCTTTTCCTTGGCTGTGCTACTCCCTTTTATTTTGTTGGCTTTTGAAAGCCAATAGAATAGACTCTCTTGAATAGAGTCTCATTCTATTGGCTTTCCAAAGCCAATAGGAATTGTCCAGGCTGTCTCTGCCCTGCTGAGCCCACCAAAAGTCCCAGTCTGCAAACGGGGCTGCACCCGTTGAGTAGTCCTCGACTTATGACCGGTTGAGTAGTCCTCGACTTACGACCGGTTGGGGGGGGGTCACGGCATTAAAAAGGTTGAGAGCCACTGGTCTAGGGTTTCCTGCCTGAGCAGGGGGTTGGACTAGATGACCTCCAAGGTCCCTTCCAACTTTATTATTATCAATCATCGCACAGTCAGCCAGATGTTCAGACTGGATTTGGCATTTTGTCTACCTATCGAGTCCTTACCCAGGACCTGGGATAGGCAGAAGTGATGTTTGATGGTATTATAGGTATCGTCGCAGGATGGAAGCAGTTCCTAATAAGGCCGCCTTTTGCAATTGACTAATAGCAAATTTGTCAATGCCAATGGTGTTCAAGTGGTGCTCCAGTTGTTTTGGGATTGCACCCAAGGAGCCTATGACTATTGGTACTACCCTTGCTTGCTTTTGCCACAGTCTTTCTATTTCTATTTGTAGGTCTTTGTATTTTGTTATCTTCTCCAGTTCTTTCTCTCTATTCTGCTGTCTCCAGGCACTGCCACGTCCACTATCCAGACTTTTTTGTCTTTCTTATCGACAATTGTTAAGTCTGGGGTGTTATGTTGCAGGTGCTTGTCTGTTTGAATTCTGAAGTCCCAGAGCAGTTTAATTTTATCATTTTCTATGACTTTCTCTATTTTATGATCCCACCAGTTTTTGCTTACAGGCAAATGATATTTTTTGCAGATCTTCCAATGCACCATTGTTGCTACTTTGTCATGCCGCTGCTTGTAATCAGTCTGTGCAATCTTCTTGCAACAGCTTACCAAGTGGTCCACTGTTTCTTCAGCTTCTTTGCATAGGCGGCACTTACTGTCTGTTGCTGTCTTCTCAATTTTGACTTTGTATGCATTTGTCCTTAAGGCTTGGTCTTGTGCAGCCAGAATTAGTCCCTCGGTCTCTTTCTTCAATTTTCCTGCTCTTAGCCATTGCCAGGTTTTATTATTATCTGCTTTCCCAGCTATTTTTTTCATGTATTGGCCATGTAGTGCTTTGTCTTCCCATGCCTCTATTCTGTTCTTCATTTGGTCTTTCTTGTAGGCCAGTTTGGTCTCTCCAGTAGTTAGTAAGCCTTCCTGATATACTAATTTCAGTGCATCTTCATCATTGTTCTTCAGATATTCTTCCAAAGCCATTTTTTTTCTTCAACCATCTGATGTACTTGTAGCATTCCACGCCCACCTATTTGCCTTGGTAGATAAAGTCTATCAATGTCACTGCGTGGATGAAGGGCATGATTCATTGTCATTATTTTTCTGGTCTGCCTATCCATTGCTTTTAGTTCTGCTTGAGTCCAGTCCACTATTCCAGCTGTGTACCTAATGACTGGGATTGCCCAGGTGTTGATTGCCTTTATGGTATTTCCTCCATTGAGTTTGGATTTTAAGATCTTCTTCACTCTCTTGATGTATTCACCTCTAATCTTTTTCTTGACTTCAGTGTGCTTGATGTTGTCAGCTTGAAGGATACCCAAGTATTTGTAGTACTCTTCCTCATCCAGACTCTTAATGTTATTTTCGTGGGGCATCTTGATTCCTTCAGTTTTCACTATTTTTCCTTGTTTGATAGTAAGTGTGGCACATTTGTCCAAGCCAAACTCCATTACAATATCTTGGCTATATATACGGACAGTGTTGAGCAGCGATTCTATTTCAGATGATGTTTTTCCATACAGCTTCAGATCATCCATATAAAGGAGGTGGGATAGTCTGGCAGATGTTTTTGATGTTTGATAGCCATGTCCTGAGTTATTCAGTATTGTTGACAGAGGAAACAGTGCAATAACAAATAGTAATGGTGATAATGAATCTCCTTGAAATATTCCTCTCTTGATATTAACCTCTCCCAGCCTCTCACCATTGATCTGCAACTGTGTCTTCCATTGTGCCATGGATCTTTGCACAAATTTTCTGATGTTTCTACTGACTCCTGTTATTTCTAGGCACTTTATTATCCAATCATGTGGCAGAGAGTCAAATGCCTTTTTGTAGTCAATCCATGCCACATTCAGGTTGGTCTTCCTTCTCTTGCAGTTTTTCCAAGATCATTTTGTCTATTAGGAGTTGATCTTTTGTTCCTCTGCTGTTGGGGCGGTTTCCTTTCTGCTCAGGTGGAAAGAGATTGTTTTCAACTAGATGCTGTTGCACTGCATCAGCTACTACACCAGTTAGTAATTTGAAAGGTGTTGGTAAGCAGGTAATTGGCCTGTAGTTACCTGGTGTTGCCCCTCTTGCTGGATTTTTCATTATTAGGTAGGTTTTCCCAGTTGTTAGCCACTTTTCAATTTCTCCTCCTTGTAGTATATTGTTGAATTGCTTGGCACTGAGTGGGTGTATAACAGTTAGATGTTTCAACCCAAAACCCATGCAGTTATCTTCACCTGGTGCTGACCAATTTTTGATTTTCTTGCCTTTTTTTCTAACCATTTTGTTGTTGTTGTTGTTGTGTTGTTATTATTATTATTATGGATCATCGCACAGTCAGCCAGATCTTCAGACTGGATTTGGAATTTTGTCTACCTATCGAGTCCTTACCCAGGACCTGGGATAGGCAGATGTGGATGTTTGATGGTATTACAGATATCGTTGCAGGATGGAAGCAGTTTCTAGTAAGGCCGCCTTTTGCAATTGACTAATAGCGAATTTGTCAATGCCAATGGTGTTCAAGTGGTGCGCCAGTTGTTTTGGGATTGCACCCAAGGAGCCTATGACTATTGGTACTACCCTTGCTTGCTTTTGTCACAGTCTTTCTATTTCTATTTGCAGGTCTTTGTATTTTGTGATCAGTTATTATTATTATATTATTATTATCAATCATCGCACAGTCAGCCAGATGTTCAGACTGGATTTGGCATTTTGTCTACCTATCGAGTCCTTACCCAGGACCTGGGATAGGCAGATGTGGATGTTTGATGGTATTACAGGTATCGTGCAGGATGGAAGCAGTTCCTAATAAGGCCGCCTTTTGCAATTGACTAATAGCAAATTTGTCAATGCCAATGGTGTTCAAGTGGTGCTCCAGTTGTTTTGGGATTGCGCCCAAGGAGCCTATGACTATTGGTACTACCCTTGCTTGCTTTTGCCACAGTCTTTCTATTTCTATTTGTAGGTCTTTGTATTTTGTTATCTTCTCCAGTTCTTTCTCTTCTATTCTGCTGTCTCCAGGCACTGCCACGTCCACTATCCAGACTTTTTTGTCTTTTATCGACAATTGTTAAGTCTGGGGTGTTATGTTGCAGGTGCTTGTCTGTTTGAATTCTGAAGTCCCAGAGCAGTTTAATTTATCATTTTCTATGACTTTCTCTATTTTATGATCCCACCAGTTTTTGCTTACAGGCAAATGATATTTTTTGCAGATCTTCCAATGCACCATTGTTGCTACTTTGTCATGTCGCTGCTTGTAATCAGTCTGTGCAATCTTCTTGCAACAGCTTACCAAGTGGTCCACTGTTTCTTCAGCTTCTTTGCATAGGCGGCACTTACTGTCTGTTGCTGTCTTCTCAATTTTGACTTTGTATGCATTTGTCCTTAAGGCTTGGTCTTGTGCAGCCAGAATTAAGTCCCTCGGTCTCTTTCTTCAATTTTCCTGCTCTTAGCCATTGCCAGGTTTTATTATTATCTGCTTTCCCAGCTATTTTTTAATGTATTGGCCATGTAGTGCTTTGTCTTCCCATGCCTCTATTCTGTTCTTCATTTGGTCTTTCTTGTAGGCCAGTTTGGTCTCTCCAGTAGTTAGTAAGCCTTCCTGATATACTAATTTCAGTGCATCTTCATCATTGTTCTTCAGATATTCTTCCAAAGCCATTTTTCTTCTTCAACCATCTGATGTACTTGTAGCATTCCACGCCCACCTATTTGCCTTGGTAGATAAAGTCTATCAATGTCACTGCGTGGATGAAGGGCGTGATTCATTGTCATTATTTTTCTGGTCTGCCTATCCATTGCTTTTAGTTCTGCTTGAGTCCAGTCCACTATTCCAGCTGTGTACCTAATGACTGGGATTGCCCAGGTGTTGATTGCCTTTATGGTATTTCCTCCATTGAGTTTGGATTTTAAGATCTTCTTCACTCTCTTGATGTATTCACCTCTAATCTTTTTCTTGACTTCAGTGTGCTTGATGTTGTCAGCTTGAAGGATACCCAAGTATTTGTAGTATTCCTCATCCAGACTCTTAATGTTATTTTCGTGGGGCATCTTGATTCCTTCAGTTTTCACTATTTTTCCTTGTTTGATAGTAAGTGTGGCACATTTGTCCAAGCCAAACTCCATTACAATATCTTGGCTATATATACGGACAGTTGAGCAGCGATTCTATTTCAGATGATGTTTTTCCATACAGCTTCAGATCATCCATGTAAAGGAGGTGGGATAGTCTAGCAGATGTTTTTGATGTTTGATAACCATGTCCTGAGTTATTCAGTATTGTTGACAGAGGAAACAGTGCAATAACAAATAGTAATGGTGATAATGAATCTCCTTGAAATATTCCTCTCTTGATATTAACCTCTCCCAGCTTTTCACCATTGATCTGCAACTGTGTCTTCCATTGTGCCATCGATTTTGCACAAATTTTCTGATGTTTCTACTTACTCCTGTTATTTCTAGGCACTTGATTATCCAATCATGTGGCAGAGAGTCAAATGCCTTTTTGTAGTCAATCCATGCCACATTCAGGTTGGTCTTCCTTCTCTTGCAGTTTTCCAAGATCATTTTGTCTATTAGGAGTTGATCTTTTTTTCCTCTGCTATTTGGGCGGTTTCCTTTCTGCTCAGGTGGAAAGAGATTGTTTTCAACTAGATGCTGTTGTACTGCATCAGCTACCACACCAGTTAGTAATGTGAAAGTTGTTGGTAAGCAGGTAATTGGCCTGTAGTTACCTGGTGTTGCCCCTTTTGCTGGATTTTTCATTATTAGGTAGGTTTTTCCAGTTGTTAGCCACTTTTCAATTTCTCCTCCTTGTAGTATATTGTTGAACTGTTTGGCAATGAGTGGGTGTATAACAGTTAGATGTTTAAACCAAAACCCATGCAGTTCATCTTCACCTGGTGCTGACCAATTTTTGATTTTCTTTGCTCTTTTTTCTACCATTTTTGTTGTTATTACTAGTTCTTTCATTTCAACTTCTGTTTTATTGCATCCACCTCTTTTAACCAAGCCGCATCCTTGTTGTATTTCTTTGGGTTATCCCATATCTGCTTCCAGAACTGCACTGTTTCGTCCTTGTCAGGTACTGACTGATTCCTTGCAGTTTCTCTATTGATGGATTGGTAGAAACGTTTCTGATTGGATTGAAATTGGAGGTTCTGCCTATAGTTTGCAATTCGTGCTTCATATCTACTGATTTTCCTGGCTATAGCTGTTATTTGTTGCTTTATTATTTCCAGTGCTTCCTTGATCTTCCTTGTTTCTAAGTGGTATTTCTTGATTAGGTATTCTTTGGTCTTCTTGTTCTTCAGCTTCTTTTCTTTCATCTGTTCTAGCTTGCTTGCATGTGATCTTAACTTGCTGATCTTATTGTCTAGTCTAACCTTCCATTTTTCTGGTGCACTGTTTGTTTGTTTTTCTTCTTTGTTGATTTTGCATCCCAGGTATTCAGTTATAACTGCAGCTGTCTGTACATTCATTGGTTGTTTCTTGCAATGAATTGGTGCTTATACTTGCTATTGCAGTATTTGCATCTTTTAATGCTTGTGCTAGCTGTTCTTTGGAAACAAGCTTCATGCAGCAGCCTTATTCTGTGTTTTGTGCCTGTTCTAGGCTCAATTATTCTTGTTTCAATTCTTTTATTCTTTAGTTAGAGGGTTTGTTCTTCCTGAGGGAAGAGTGCCTGGTTTCCAACTGAGAACAGTTGTATATCTCTGCTAGATTCCTTCACTGCCAATTCCCCCTGGTTTGCCTCTACATTCTGAATTACTTCTGGTAAGGCTTTGATTTCTTTGCCCTGGGTAAACCTTTGCAGTTCGTCCAATTCTGTTTATGTAAATACTTTATTTCGTGTTATAAATCGGCGTTGATCTGCTAGTCTCTGTTCTGTTATTTCTGATTCTGGATGTTGTTCTTTCCAGAATTGGTGCATTCGTTTTAGATATCCTCGCCTTGTTGGACTTGATCTGTAGTAACAGATCATTATTTCTTTGTTTTCCATCACTGTGTATCTGCGACGGGTAAACACCTTTTCTTCCAGTAGTTCTGCAGCTGCTGGCCCTGGTTGCTCAGCCAACAGTCCTGAGTCCTGTAACCCATTTTTCACCAGATATCCAGGAACTCCGATATCTAGCGCGGACCTTGTTAACCCGGGCGACGTCCGAGCCGGTATGGCATTCTGCAATTTACGTCTCACCATATTTTTTTATGGGAGAGACACTCTTTGTCTGACTCCTCTGATGAGACCTGTCCAGTATGGTTGAACCTCTGGCATAGCTCTCATCTTCCTCAGAGTACACAAGCCCCACAACCACGTCAAGGTAGTGCCTCACTGGGGGATTATTATTATTATTATTATTATTATTATTATTATTATTATTATTATTATTATTTAATTAATTTACCCCCCCTCCCGGGCCAGCCTGGGGGATTCTGGGAGTTGAAGTCCACCCGTCCTAACCCCGGTCGGAGCCCCCTTCCTTAAGGCTTGCACCGGAGGGGGTCCGGATCAGGTTCAGGAAAGCCTTCGCGCCCGATCCTGATTTGCAGAGCGAGAAAAGCCTCCTTGCGCGCAGGGGGGGGATAATCCCGGGATTATCCCGGGATTATTCCCGGGTCAAGGGTTAACCCGGGTCAAGGTCGCCCAGCTCCGGCCCGAGGGGACAAAGCTCATCCCTCCGGCTCCGGAGAAATCCGGACAGCGCGGGGGGGGAGGGGAAAAGGTCGAGCCGCTCCGCTCGGCGCAACTTTTGCACGGATGCGCGCAATCCTACCCGTCGCGCAGCGGGAGGATCGGGCCCGATCCGGGCAGGCAGGCTGGGGTCCCTATCCGGGGGGGGGGGAGGCGAGGGGGCGTCTGGAAGGAAGGAGGGGGGGGCCGTCAGCAGAGGAGCGAAGCCTGCAGATGTGCAATTTAATCCCGGGAGCCGCCGGCTTTAGCGCCGCGTTGTTGATGGAGTAACACACGGTTGCCCCGGGCGACGCGCCGGCCTCCCGATTGGTGGCCCGGCGCCGGTTGCCCCGGCGACGGAGAGAAAGCTTCCCAAAGTAAACAAAAGCTGTTCCGTTCCCCCTCCCTCCCCTCCCCTCGCAGCGCCCGAGATGCGTCAGGCTGCTGGGTCAGTCCTTCCAGGGCGGGGCGGGGAGGGGCGCGGCGGGGGGGGGAGAGGAAATGAAATCTCCATGGCGACTGCAGAGAAGCCGGGCGCTTTGCAATAGCTTGGACGCCTCCCCCCCCCCGCGTTCCGACCCATCCTCTGTCTTGGATATGATGATTATGATGGGGGGGGCATACTTTTTGCTCTTTGCAAACCAAAGAGGCAATGGTTTGCGCTTTCTTGTGGCTAAGAAGGGACCGTCTCTTCCCCCCCCCCCAACGTTCAGTTTACTTTTGCACCCCGTAAAGGAGATCTCTGTGCGAGGCCTGTGGTGTAAAACCCTCTTTAAGATGGAGTGGGGGGCTGTTTTGCTGCCCCCCACGATTTTCTGAAAGGCTTCCAAGGTGCTTTGAAATGAATAGAATAGAATAGAGCAGAATATAGAATAGAAGAATAGAAATATAGAGTAGAATAGAATACAGAGTAGAATAGAACATAGAATAGAATAGAATAGAATAGAATAGAATAGAATATAGAATAGAATAGAATAGAATAGAATAGAATATGGAATGGGGAATAGAATATTGAATGGGGAATAGAATAGAATAGAATAGAATAGAATATGGAATGGGGAATAGAATAGAATAGAATAGAATAGAATAGAATAGAATAGAATATGGAATGGGGAATAGAATAGAATAGAATAGAATAGAATAGAATATGGAATGGGGAATAGAATATTGAATGGGGAATAGAATAGAATAGAATAGAATAGAATATGGAATGGGGAATAGAATAGAATAGAATAGAATAGAATAGAATAGAATAGAATAGAATAGAATATGGAATGGGGAATAGAATAGAATAGAATAGAATAGAATAGAATAGAATAGAATAGAATATGGAATGGGGAATAGAATAGAATAGAATAGAATAGAATAGAATATGGAATGGGGAATAGAATATTGAATGGGGAATAGAATAGAATAGAATAGAATAGAATAGAATAGAATAGAATAGAATAGAATAGAATAGAATATGGAATGGGGAATAGAATAGAATAGAATAGAATAGAATATGGAATGGGGAATAGAATATTGAATGGGGAATAGAATAGAATAGAATAGAATAGAATATGGAATGGGGAATGGAATGGAATAGAATAGAATATAATAGAATATGGAATGGGGAATAGAATAAATAGAATAGAATAGAATAGAAATCGGAATAGGAATAGGAAATGGGATAGGAATAGGAATGGAATGGAATGGAAAGAAACAGAATAGGATAGAATAGTGAAAGAACAGAATGCAATGCAATATGGAATAGAATAGAATAGAATAGAATAGAATAGAATAGAATAGAATAGAATAGAAGCGAAGCTGGAAGGGACCTTGGAGGTCTTCTAGTCCAGCCCCCTGCTCAAGCAGGAGAACTTATACCAGTGGTGGTGAACCTATGGCACGGGTGCCAGAGGTGGCACTCAGAGCCCTCTCTGTGGGCACGTGTGCCGTCGCCCCAGTCCTGGGCCTTCAGCTGGGTTTTATAAAACCTTTTCGCTTGAGGCCTCCGCCGCCATGTGCAAAAAAAAAAAAAAGGTTCAATCAATCAGTCCATTTCAACTTCTCGTGGGAAAAAAAAGATCTTGCAAAGTTAGAATTGATTGATTGAACTTTCTAGTCCCACCCAGTCTGCCCTTACCGCTGTAGCCACGCCCACCCAGTGGGCCACACCCACCCAGCACCCGACGATGCGTAAGTGGGTTTTGGGTTGCAGTTTGGGCACTCGGTCTCTAAAAGGTTCGCCACCACTGACTTATACCATCTCAGACAAGTAACTGTGGTCTCTTCTTAAATTCTCCAGTAATGGAGCACCCACGACTTCTGGAGGCAAGGAGTTCCACTGATTAATTGTTCTCACTGTCAGGAAATTTCTCCTTAATTCCAGGTTGCTTCTCGCCTTGATTAGTTTCCATCCGTTGCTTCTTGTCCTGCCCTCGGGTGCTTTGGAGAATAAGTTGACTCCCCCTCTTCTTTTGAAACCTCTTCCATTATTGCAGAGAGCCTGGCTCATTTTATGTGTGTGTGTGTGTGTGTGTGTGTGTGTGTGTGTGTGTGTGTGTTTGTGTCTGGTTTTGCAAAAAGCATCCTTTTCCCACGTAACCCGGGATGTGAAAAAGTCCAAAACATGTGTTCAGCAGGAGGAAATTATATAACAACAGCGACAGATGTTCCAGATGCCGGAGGGGGTGCACGTTTGAACAAGTTGTAATCTTCCTTACACCCTTGTAAGGCATTGAATCTCCCAATTGCAGATGAAAAGGTTGAGGCTTCCTCGGGGTAGAATTAGGATTGAAGTGGTGGTGGGGTGTGTGGAAATCCCCAGTTTTGTGAGTTCTTGATGACTTTAAACAACAGGTGGTCCTCGATTTACGATCACAACGGAGCCCGAAATTTCCATTGGCTAAGTGAGTTTTGCCCCATTTTACAATTTTTCTCGCCACGGTTGTTGTGAAGATACTAACCCAGTTGTTAAGTGGCCTCCCCATTGAGACCTGGCTTGTGGAAAGGTTGGGAAAAGGGATCCCGTGATCCCGCCGGTTGCCAAGCCCACCCAAATTTTGATCACACATCAAGTCATAACTATGAAAAACGGTCCTAAGTCACTTTTTTTTCCACAGGGGGGGGAGGGTTTAATAACTTCAACCGGTCATTAAATGAACCTGGAATTAAGGAGAAACTTCCTGACGGTGAGGACAATTAACCGGTGGAACAGCTTGCCACAAGAAATCGTGGGTGCTCCATCACTGGAAGTTTTTAAGAAGAGACTGGACAGTCACTTGTCTGATATAGGTTCTCCTACTTGAGCAGGGGGCTGGACTAGAAGACCTCTAAGGTCCCTTCTAGATCTATTCTATTCTATTCTATTCTATTCTATTCTATTCTATTCTATTCTATTCTATTCTATTCTTTCTATAATTCTATTCTACTCTACTCTATTCTATTCTATTCTATTCTATTCTATTCTATTCTATTATTTCTATATTTCTATTCTATTCTTTCTATAATTCTATTCTATTCTATTCTATTCTATTTTAATCTATTCTTTCTATAATTCTATTCTACTCTACTCTATTCTATTCTATTATTTCTATATTTCTATTTCTATTCTATTCTATTCTATTCTATTCTTTCTATAATTCTATTCTATTCTATTCTAATATTTCTATAATTCTATTCTACTCTACTCTACTCTATTCTATTCTATTATTTCTATATTTCTATTGTATTGTATTGTATTGTATTGTATTGTATTGTATTGTATTGTATTGTATTCTATTCTATTCTATTCTATTCTATTCACTGTACTAGTCCAGCCCCCTTGCTCAAGCAGAAGATCTTCAACCATTTCAGACAAATGGCTGTCCAGTCTCTTCTTCAAAGCCTCCAGTGTTGAAGCATACCCACAACTTCCGGTGGCAAGCCGTTCCACTGGTTAATTGTTCTCACTATCAGGAAATTCCACCTGAGCTCCAGGTTGCTTCTCTCCTTGATTTGTTTCCATCTGCTACTTCTCGCCCGCCCTTCAGGGGCAGCCCCATGACCTGCCAGGAACGTCCAAGGCTGTGCATGATGGGCAGATGGTTTTGCTTGACGCAAAACAACTCCCAAGGCTTCTATTTAAACCGGAACCCCCCTGGCTAAAATAAGGCTTCTATTTGAGGACAAGGCTGTGTCCCCTTCTAACTGCCTGCCTTTTCCTTCCCCTTTCTGGAGGGGGGATAGTTGCAAACCCAACACACACACACACACACACACACACACACACACACACACACACACACCCTCCTCCTGTGATGACTCAACGGCCTCCCCTGTTTGATTTGGCTTTATTTCAAATACAGACAGGCTGGCTTTCCCCAGCCCCCCCCCCCCCAAAAGTTTAAATCTTGAAAAAATCCCGACCCTGCCAAAAACGACTGTTTTCAATCGCACAAAAATATGCTGCCGCTCGGAAATGGCAAAGATTTCGGCTTTCTTGAAAGACCAATCGCAAGAGAAGTATTTTTTGGTATGGAAAAAATGGATAGACTTTATGCAATATAAGTTGGATATAAAAAAATATTATTTAGTTTTTCAATAATTTATATTTAAAATTTAAGATATTTTATAGACTTTTTTCTTTTTTCTTTCTTCCTATTTTCTTCTATTTCCTTGTATTTTTGTTTTTGTACACATATATTATTGTTAGTTAGTTTATAATTTGTTTAATTAATGTATTTAGATTTGTTTATGGTTTATATCTGTTTTAAGAGTTTTTGAAAAAATATTAATTAAGCCTGTATTCAGCTCTGGGAAGGTTGGGGGAGGGTATGGGAGGGTTGGGGGGGCTCGGGGAGGGGAACCGTATTGTTTTGTAAAATTTAAAATTTTTCAATTAAAAAAAAAAAAAGTGTGCTGCCGCTTTGTGCCTTTGGTTTGCGGTGGTTTGCACAGGTCGTCCTTCGACATAACGACCACAACCGAGCGCCAGATTTCAGCCGTTGAGTGAGGTGTTTGTTTCAGTGAGTTTAAGCCCCCGTTTTACGACCTTTCTCTGGCGCAGTTGTTAAGGGAATCGCAGCGGGTCTTAGTCACACCCAGTTGTCCAGTGAGCCCAGTTCCCCTCCTTGACTTTGCTCGTCAGAAAAGGTTGCAAAGAAAGAGGGATCACGGGACCTTGGGACACGGCAACAGTCGTAAGTATGAACCGGTTGCCAAGCGTCTGCATTTGGATCCCATGGTGGTGGGGTCTGCTGCAAAGGTCGGCGGTGGGAAGGATGGTCATCGGTCACTTTTCTCCAGTGCCGTTGTGACTTTGGACGGCCACTAAATGAACTGTTGTAAATAGGATAGGATAGAATAGAATAGAATAGAATAGAATAGAATAGAATATGGAATAAATGGAATAGAATAGAATAGAATAGAATAGAATAGAATAGAATATGGAATAAATGGAATAGAATAGAATAGAATAGAATAGAATAGAATAGAATATGGAATAAATGGAATAGAATAGAATAGAATAGAATAGAATAGAATAGAATAGAATAGAATAGAATAGAATATGGAATGGAATGGAATGGAATAGAATAGAATAGAATAGAATAGAATAGAATATGGAATGGAATAGAATAGAATAGAATAGAATAGAATAGAATAGAATAGAATAGAATAGAATGGAGAAATATCAAATAGAACAGAACAGAATAAAGAAAGAATAGAATAGAATAGAATATAAAATATAATATAAAATGTAAAATATAAAATATAAAATATAAAAAATAGGATAGGATAGGATAGGATAGAATATAGAATAGAATATAGGATAGGATATAGAATAGAATAGAATATAGAATAAAATATAAAATAGAATAGAATAGAAAGAGAATAGAATAGAATATAAAATAGAATAGGATAGGATAGAATAGAATAGAATAGAATAGAATAGAATAGAATAGAATAGAATAATATTAGAACAGAATGGAATGGAACAGAATAGAATAGAATCTGGAAGGGACCTTGGAGGTCTTCTAGTCCAGCCCCCTGCTCAAGCAGGAGAACCTATATTGTCCCAGACAGGTGAATGTCTAGTCTCTTCCTAAAAACCTCCAGTGATGGAGCACCCACAATTTCTGGAGGCAACTTCTGTTCCACTGATTAATTGTTCTCACTGTCAGGAAGTTTCTCCTTAATTCCAGGTTGCTTCTCTCTTTGATCAGTTTCCATCCATTGTTTCTTGTCCTGCCTTCAGGCGCTTTGGAGAATAGCTTGACTCCCTCTTCTTTGGGGCAGCCCCTGAGATACTGGAACACGTCTCCCCTATTTCTTCTTTTCTCTAAACTAGCAGCCGTTCTTCGTATGTTTTAGCCTCCAGTCTCCTTGGATCCTCTTAGTTGCTCTCCTCTGAATTTTTTTCCAAACTCTCAACATCTTTTTGGTGATATGGTGACCAAAACTGGCTGCAGTATTCCAGGTGTGGCCTCACTAGGCTTTTATAAAGCGGTAGTAAGACTTTGCGTGATCTTGATTCTGTGCCTCTGTTTATACAGCCCAGGATTGTGTTAGCTTTTTTTTTTAAAGATCTAGCTATGGTTTGTACTTGGTTTGTTTTTAATGGGAGCCCCTCTAAAGGCTTCCGGTATCCCGGAGGTGGGAATGTTGAATTGAAACGGAGGAGGAGGAGGAGGAGATGACAAGGAGATACAAGGCCTCTGTGCACCCTCACCTGAGGCTGGTTGGCTGATGGGCTCCTCTTGAGCCCAGCCCACTTTGCAGGTGTGAGGTTCAAACCAGGCTTTCACCATCCTGGAGAAAAGGTAGGGAGTGGTTCCAAGGCGCGTGCTTCCTCTCCTTAAAATCTTTTCCTAGCTTGGGTAAACTTAGCAGTCAGGCTGGCTTGTGGCTTTGGTGTCAACCTGGCTCTTTATTATTATTACTAAAAGTTTTACAAATTTATTACAATATAACCCCCCCCCACCCCTCACCCCTTCCCCTCTCCCCCACTTCCCAGAGCTGATTACAGGGTAACAAATAAACAAACATAATCTAACTAACATAAACCAACTATACTATCAGTCAAAACCATAACACACTTTAACTCCTTCTCAAAACAAATATTAACAAATTAAAACAAAAATAATAATATAATTAAAACTATTAATAATTATCTAAAATCTACTCAACAGCAAGGTGATACTTTTCAGTTTCATATTTCTTTTGAATGTAATCAATCCATCTTCTCCAAACCATAATGTCTCTTTCTTGTGAAGTAGGTGGAGATTTTCACCATTTCTGCTAAATTAGGGTGTCAGCCTGGCTCTTGAGTCAGTTGTTAGTCCTCCCTAACCAAGGTTTGTGTGTCGCCTGAAGGCAGCCACCGTTGGCTAAAAGGTGGGTTGTGCCTCCTTCCTGACTCTTTAGGAATAAGAATAGAGCTGGAAGGGACCTTGGAGGTCTTCTAGTCCAGCCCCCCGCTCAAGCAGGAGACCCTAGACCAGGGGTCTTCAAACTTGGCCCTTGGATGACTTGCGGACTTCAACTCCCAGAATTCCTCAGCCAGGCACACGTGCCTGGCTGAGGAATTCTGGGAGTTGAAGTCCGCAAGTCATCCAAGGGCCAAGTTTGAAAGACCCCTGCCCTATACCATCTCAGACAAGTGACCGTCCAGTCTCTTCTTCAAAACCTGCAGTGATGGAGCGCCCACGATTTCTGGAGGCAAGGAGTTCCACTGGTTAATTGTCCTCCCGGTTAGGAAGTTTCTCCTTAATTCCAGGTTTGCTTCTCTCTTTGGTCAGTTTCCACTTTCTCCCCCCCCCCCTTTAAAACAAGCCGCAAAGAGGATCAGGGTGCTGGAGGCTCAAACATACGAAGAACGGTGGCCGGAATTGGGTACATCTAGTTTAATGAAGAGAAGGACGGGGGGGGGGCATGATAGCCGTTCTTCCAATATTTGAGGGGCTGCCCCAAAGAAGCCCTCTGGACAAGAAGACCTCCAACTTTGTTATTCTGTGAAAGACGAGTGGTGTGTGTGTGTGTGTGTGCATGAGACCCTCTTCTCCAAAGCTGCTGAAAGCAGGACAAGAAGCAACGGATGGAAACTCACCACGGAGAGAAGCAACCTGGAACTAAGGAGAAATTTCCTAATAGTGAGAACAATTAACCCGTGGAACTACTTGCCTCCAGACGTTGTGGGTGCTGCAACAGTGGAGGCTTTTAAGAAGAGGTCCACTTGTCTGAAACGGCATCAGGTGTCTTGCTTGAGCAGGGGGCTGGACTGGATGACCTCCAAGGTCCCTTCCAACTTTATTATCATTATTCCAACATTTCAGGGGCTGCCCCAAAGAAGAGGGAGTCAAGCTATTCTCCAAAGCGCCCGAAGGCAGAACAAGAAGCAACAGATGGAAACTCATCCAGGAGAGAAGCAACCTGGAACTAAGGAGAAACTTCCTGACAGTGAGAACAATTAACCAGTGGAACTCCTTGCCTCCAGAAGCGGTGAATGCTCCAACCCTGGAAGTTTTTAAGAAGAGACTGGATGGCCATTTTGTCTGAAATGGTCTAGGGTTTCCTGCCTGAGCAGGGGGTTGGACTAGATGACCTCCAAGGTCCCTTCCAACTTTATTTATTTATTATTAAAAAATTTTACAATAAAAACCCCTTCCCCAATCCCTCCCAACCCACCCCAAAACCCTCCCCCATTCTTCCCAGGGCTGAATACAGGCTTAACTAGAACTTAAAAGAAAAAAAGTTTTAAGCCCAAATAAACCTTAAGCAAATATAATTAGACTCAATAAACAAATTGTAAGATACTTTAACTCCATTATATATAAAGTTTTTAAGAAGAGACTGGACAGCCCTTTGTCCGAAATGGTCTAGTTTCCTGCCTGAGCAGGGGGTTGGACTAGATGACCTCCAAGGTCCAACTTTATTATCATCATTACCGCCAAGGTCCCTTCCAGCTCTGTCGTGCTGTGATTCCCACTTTGTTTTGCTCTTTGAATAATAATAAAAAAACCCAAATGGCGAGGCCAACGTTGCTGCTGCTGGTGACTTTCCAGTGCAGACCTCGGAGTTCAGAGACATCAAAGATGCTGAAGGGGTGGGGTGGGGTGGGGGCTTCTCCTGAGTCATGGGATGGGCTGGCAAAGCTCCCAATGCAGAGTTGTTTCCTTCCTCCCTCTCTCTCTCTCTCTCTCTCTCTCTCTCTTTCTCTTTCTCCCTCCCTCCCTCCCTCCCTCCCTCCCTCTCTCTCTCTCTCTCTCTCTCTCTCTCTCTCTCTTTTTTTCTTCTTCAAAAAAGGGCTGGCTTTTCCCTTTGCCCCCTCCCTCCCTGGAAACGGAGACAGGCCGGGGTAAACAGAGACCGTTGCTAGCGACTCCCATCTGCCCGGTGCGCCTCTGGTTGACAGCGGCCTTTGCCTGGGGTGGTGGAGTGGTGACGCCAGCCGTCTCGCAAGAGAGACGTCTGTTAGACAGCTGAGAAAGCCCCACTGGGCACTTTGGCCTGGCCAGAAGGGCAAGGAACGGTCTGACGGTCCTTGTCCAGTTTGGATACCGCCTACATCTCAAGAGTTCTCGCCACAAAATGGACGTTTTTTAAGAAGAGACCGGGACAGCCCTTTGTC
The DNA here is from genome assembly GCF_016545835.1 of Crotalus tigris. Lineage (NCBI taxonomy): Eukaryota > Metazoa > Chordata > Lepidosauria > Squamata > Viperidae > Crotalus > Crotalus tigris. Next base: position 204,174 of record NW_024097129.1, read on the forward strand.
TGGAATGGTAGAGGGTCTCCTGCCTGAGCAGGGGGTTGGACTAGATGACCTCCAAGGTCCCTTCCAACTTGATGATTATTATTATGGATCATCGCACAGTCAGCCAGATGTTCAGACTGGATTTGGCATTTTTGTCCACCTATCGAGTCCTTACCCAGGACCTGGGGTAGGCAGATGTGGATGTTTGATGGTATCACAGATCACGCTGCGGTTCCCAGTAAGGCCGCCTTTTGCAATTGACTAATGGCGAATTTGTCAATGCCGATGATGGTGTTCAAGTGCTTCTTCTTCTTCTTCTTCTTCTTCTTCTTCTTCTTCTTCTTCTTCTTCTTCTTCTTCTTCTTCTTCTTCTTCTTCTTCTTCTTCTTCTTCTTCTCCTCCTCCTCCTCCTCCTCCTCCTCCTTCTTGTTATTATTAAATGAGGGGCTGCCCCAAAGAGGGGGGAGGCCCCCCATTCTGCAAAGCACCAGAAGGCAAGACAAGGAACAACGGATGGAAACTAATCAAGGAGAGAAGCAATCTGGAATTAAGGGAGAAACTTCCTAACAGGGAGGACAATTAGCCAGTGGAACAACCTGCCTCCAGAGGTTGTGGGTGCTTCATCCCTGGAGTTTTTTAAACAGAGACTGGACAGTCACTTGTCTCAAATGGCAGGGGTAGGCAACCTTGGCTCTTTTAGGACTCGGGGACAGGGCAGGGGTAGGCAACCTTGGCTCTTTTAGGACTCGTGGACTAGCTAGCTCAGGAATTCTGGGAGTTGAAGTCCACGAGTCCTAAAAGAGCCAAGGTTGCCTACCCCTGGTCTAGGGTCTCCTGCTTGAGCAGGGGGTTGGACTAGCACAGGGCTTTTCAAGCTTTTCACCCATTGTACCACTTTTCGGATATGGCAACATCTGAGTACCCCCAGTCGCCTAGCAAGGTGTCAAAAATTTGATGACCCCTCCCCAAAATGGAAAAATGATAAAGTACAGGTAGTCTTCGACTTACAACAGTCCGCTTAGTGACTCTTAGAAGTTACAACGGCACTGAAAAAAGGGCCCCCCAAGCCACAGCCGAGCAAGACACCTGCCTGCCCACCTGGTGGCGCTCTTCCTCCTGTCCAAGGTTTTCATTGTTGTGAGCGTTTCTGTTGGGGATTGGCAGCAGGGGTGGGGTGGGGGGGTGTTTGGTTTTCATTCCCCCCCCCCCCCGTCTGCTGGGTGGTTACAGCAGGTTTTGGTCACTTCACCTGACCCTGGGACACTGTGACCGTCCTAAATATGAATCGGTTGCCAAGCATTTGAATGTCAATCACAAGACCCTGGAGAGGCTGCAACATTCCAGCTGATTGGCGCTTCTTCTGGGCTCAGCAGAAGCCCCAGGATCAGTGCCGCTTTCCAGCTGATCGGCGCTTCTTCTGGGCTCAGCAGAAGCCCCAGGATCAGTGCCGCTTTCCAGCTGATCGGCGCTTCTTCTGGGCTCAGCAGAAGCCCCAGGATCAGTGCTGCTTTCCAGCTGATCGGCGCTTCTTCTGGGCTCAGCAGAAGCCCCAGGATCAGTGCTGCTTTCCAGCTGATCGGCGCTTCTTCTGGGCTCAGCAGAAGCCCCAGGATCAGTGCTGCTTTCCAGCTGATCGGTGCTTCTTCTGGGCTCAGCAGAAGCCCCAGGATCAGTGCCGCTTTCCAGCTGATCGGCGCTTCTTCTGGGCTCAGCAGAAGCCCCAGGATCAGTGCTGCTTTCCAGCTGGAGCCTGGCGCTGTTCTTGATGCTTCCACTGAGCCCTGACAGCCCCAAAGAAGCACCGATCAGCTGGAAAGCGGCACTGATCCTGGTGCTTCCGCTGAGCCCTGACAGCCCTGCAGCTCCAGCCGTCTCTCGCTCAGGCTTGTGCGGTGCTGCCCCCGGTTCAGCTCATTCAACCTCCCCAGCTACCCCTTTTCTAGGATGGTTGCGTACCCCCTGCCAGGGGCCAATGTACCACAGGTGGTACCCGTACCACTGGTTGAAAAGCCCTGGTCTAGACCCGTGGTTCTTAACCTGGGCGATATTGCCCCCCAGGGGGCGATTTCGTTTTTCAGGGGGGCAAAGGAACGAAAAGGGGGCGATACGGGGGCGATGGAGTGAGACGTTTTGGGGACACTTTTGAGACTTTTTCATACAGTGAATCGCTGTATATCTGACGGAGGGGGGGGTGCTTCTTTCGAAACATCGCAGGCTGAGTGGCTCTGTAAAACATTTTGTATTGTACTTTTTTAGCGTGCATTCCAGTTCGATATTATATTTTGTTTGTGTCTTTTAAATCCTTTTTACAGTGTGTGTGACTATATATACTTTCCTCGAATCTTAATTGAGTTTCAGAGTTTTCGTTTTCAAAATTCTTAGTTCCTGCATTGCGGTTCTTATGCCATTTATATATATATATATATATATTTTGCGTCTTAAATTTCACTTGTAATTCAATCATTAAATGTTACTGTTTTTCTTTTCCGGCATTTCACTTTCTTGCAGCTGAATTTTGTTTTCAGTGTTCATTACATTTAAGTGGCTTGAATAAACAAGATCATAATGAAATACGCGTATCACGAAGTTTGGGAATCAAGTGACGGGTGGCACCAAATTTTTTTCACACAGTTGAGATATGGGGAAAAGACTGGAAATAAATGATTTGCATCGATATGTCCTGATGACAATTTTAAAGAAAACAAAACAAGCGTTTGCATAAATTGAAGAATTATTTCCTATGTTGTGATTGAGACGTTATGTTGGGGGAGGGGGGCGATGACAACTTCCTCATTGGCTCAAGGGGGCGATTTGTTCAAAAAGGTTAAGAACCACTGGACTAGATGACCTCCGAGGTCCCTTCCAGCTGTATTTTAATGGTTATTGATTGTTAATCCGGCATATGCAGAAATCCTCGTTGGTATGGCTGTTTTGCAGGCCACACCTGTGGTGTCCACTCTCTAAAAACGAAGCCGAATGAAATTTTCCCGGGCTTTGCAAATGGGAAGGGAGGGAATGTTCGGCTTGGATAAAGGAAAGCGCACGAGCGTCTTTTCAGAATTTTTGCTCCAGTTTTGAAAAGCCGCCTTCATCCTCCTCCTGTAGCCCCTAGGTCTGGTCAGGATCCAGGGTGGCCAGGAGGATCTCTCTGTTTTTATTAGTATTATTCCCTTTCATACGCACAAAAATAATTCTCGCCGTATTCTTTGTTACGTTGGGGAATTGCTGGCTTCTTTTGCTAACAAGAACGGTGGGCGAATGCTTCACCTGGGCCAAGGAACGCTCTGCTTTGTTGTTGTGTAACTTCGCACTTGTAAAGGTTTTAATTCTCACATAGTTGAGAGAGAGAGAAAATGAGAAAGAGAGAGAGGAAAAGAGAGGGGGAGAGAAAGAGGGAGAGAGAGAGAGAGAACTGTTGAAGTAATGATTGATTCAAACTGTTAAGCTGGTGAGTTTTCCTCCAAACCTACTTTCAGACTTTTGATCCTGGCTTGTCTGTAATGCCCACCCATCGGCGACTCCAGGCCAAGCCCCCTTTGTTCTACAAGAGGGTGAAATTAGCTCCTGAAGAAATTCCCATTTTTCTCTCCCAGAGCCAAGCATGCAGTCTTCCGAGGATGGGTCCAATTCGGCCACCCCCGTGGCGCTGCGCACTTCGGCCTCCGTCCAGCCTGTCCCAGCCTCCCAGCAGGTAAGGCCTCTCCTCTTTGGCCGGCGAAGACCCACCTGACCCCCTGGACTCCTCGCCTTTGTAACCACCCCCAGGCCCGTCTTCTTGGTTATCTCAAGCAAAGCCGCTTGGACTTCTGGGAGTTTTTACTTTCTGCAACGCGTGACATAACATCTCCAAGCTCGCGAGTCGGGAGAGACGGTCACCTAGGTCAAGTTGAATGTAGGAGCAGAGCGGCACCAGCCAACAACAACAACAATAATAATAAAGTTGGAAGGGGCCTTGGAGATCATCTAGTCCAATCCACTGCTCAGGCAGCAAACCTGTTCAACAATGCCTCCAGTTTGGATTGACACAATATATATATATATAAAGATGTGGAGACTCTAGAAAGAATGCAGAGAAGAACAACGAAGATGATTAGGAGGCTGGAGGCTGAAACATCCGAAGAACAGTTGCAGGAATTGGAACCCGCAACCTAATGGGAAGAAGAACTAGGGGACAGGATAACAGGGTTCCAGTATTTGAGGGGGCTGCCCCAAAGAAGAGGGGCAGGGGGTCCACCTATCCTCCAAAGGACCTCCAAAGCACCCCAAGAAACAACAGAGGGAAACTAATCAAGGAGGGAAGCAACCTATCATCTTTTCCCCAAATTAAGACATTTCCTCAAAATAAGCCCTAGCTTGATTTTTACACCTGCAGCTAATATCGGCCCTACCCCCAACATAAGCCCTAGTTTGGGGGTGAGGCGCATGCGTAAAAATCAAGCTGGGGTGGGGGGCTGGGGCTGCCCCATGTACCTCAAACTCACCTTAGGACCACTGCAGCCAGGCGTCCCTCTCTCCGACACCTGTCACTCCACTGCGTGAGTTCTTCTGCCGCCGCTTGCGGCTGCACGCCACATGGTGCATCACGCCAGTGCCACCACTCGCAGCAGGAGGGCGTGCGGCACATTGCGCCTGTGCCGCTGATCATGCACGCCATGGCACAAGGCTCCATGCAGCCTCCTGCCGCTCGCAGCAGCACCGGTGTGATCAGAGTGGCATGCTGCAAGCGGTGACAGTGGCACAATGCGCAGCATGCCATGCGGCCACAGAACAACTCGGGGCGTGGGAGGCCTGGCTGTGGCGGTCCTAAGGTAAGCAGGTAAGACACCTTCCGAAAATAAGCCCTGATGCTTCTTATTGGAGGCAAATATATGTAAATTTAAATTTTGCTGACAAAGAGTTAAAGAGAGACTAGTATAGCTATTTCGAGCCATTTGGCTCTCATCAGCTAGCCATACCCTTCTGAGATTCGAACCTGGGCAGCTTGCATGTTAGGCAGCTGTATTAACCTCTAGGCCACAGGTTCTCCTCACTTCTGTCAGCTAAAACCAGGGAGGATACATAGTTAAGTGTCTGATAGAGCACCTGGTCTACCGCTATGATTACTTTTGCCTTTCAGCCCCAATCTAGGAGCGTTTTGCAGGCTCAAGTCGCTACTGCGATAAACTGTTTCTGTAAATTTAAATTTTGCTGACAAAGAGTTAATATAGCCATTTCGAGCAATTTGGCTCTCATCAGCTAGCCATACCCTTCTGAGCTGAAAGACAAAAGTAATCATAGCAGTAGACCAGGTGCTCTATCAGACACTTACTATATATATATGACCGGGTCTTATTTTCTGGGAAACACAGTAGAACTCAGGAAGAATTTCCTGACGGCGAGAAAAATTAACCAGTGGAACGGCTTGCCACCAGAAGTTATGGGCGCTCCATCACTGGAGGTTTTGAAGAAGGGACTGGACAGCTGTTTGTCTGAAATGGTATAAGGCAGGGGTCTTCCAGCTCTCATCACCCGGCCTCTTGAAGGAAGACGGCGACGTCAAACCAGGAAACGAGGCTAGAAAAGACCGACGGAAGAGGAGAGCTTCCCTATCCGGGAACACTCAATCTGGACTCCATTGCATTTCCTGTCACTCAAAGTCACGCGTGCCTGGCTGAGGAATTCTGGGAGTTGAAGTCCACAAGTCATCAAAGGGCCAAGTTGGAAGACCCCCTGGTCTACGGTGTCCTGCCTTGAGCAGCGGGTGGGACTAGAAGACCTCCAAGGTCCCCCCCCCAACTCTGTTATTCCAATAGCAAAAAGCCAGGATGAGTCTAGGGGCCTTTTTTCCAAGTCACCAATTTTAATTCATTGCTTGCAAAAGTTTCTGCTTTTTGGAATTAAAATTTTGCGTAGTTCCAAACCTTCGTTTGCTCTGAGCAGAACAAGTATGAGGTTTCCTGTTGGGGCCAAATGACTTTGAGTGACAGGAGATGCAATGGAGTCCAGATTGAGTGTTCCCGGATAGGGAAGCTCTCCTCTTCCGTCGGTCTTTTCTAGCCTCGTTTCCTGGTTTGACGTCGCCGTCTTCCTTCAAGAGGCCGGGTGATGAGAGCTGCCCCATGGTGGGGCTGTGGAACCATTGAGTGACCGGGTCAGAAATGTCCAGGGATAAAGCCTTAGAAACTTTACGCGAGGCGGACTTCCAGCTCCCAGAATTCCCCAGCCAGCCAACATGGCTGGCTGGGGAATTCTGGGAGTTGAAGTCCACCTCGCTTAAAGTTGCCAGCTTTGAGAAAGAGTAGCATCAGGCACTGAATGCATCATACAGATGGCTGGTTAATTCAGGCCAGGGTTGAATTAAGGCCAAACCACGATAGTATGTCCTGATAAACTGGGATTTACTAACCACCCTAGCACCTCAGGTTTAGAAACTATGATCCGTTTCAGCCATCGTGCGCCCCCTGGTGCATTTCCTAAAGAACTACAGGCAATACCACTTTACAAGGCCTTGGTAAGGCCACACTTGGAATCCTGCATCCAGTTTTGGTCACCACGATGTAAAAAAGATGCTGAGACTCTAGAAAGAGTGCAGAGAAGAGCAACAAAAAGGATCAGGGGACTGGAGGCTAAGACATATAAGGAACGGTTGCTGGAATTGGGGATGTCTAGTTTAACGAAGAGAAGGATGAGGGGGGACAGGATAGCAGTCTTCCAGTATCTCAGGGGCTGCCATAAAGAAGAGGGAGTCAAGCTATTCTCCAAGGCACCTGAAGGCAGGACAAGAAGCAACAGATGGAAACTAATCAAGGAGAGAAGCAACCTGGAACTAAGGAGAAACTTCCTGACAGTGAGGATAATTAGCCAGTGGAACAACCTGCCTCCAGAAGCGGTGAATGCTCCAAAAACTGGAAGTTTTTAAGAAGAGACTGGACAGCCATTTGTCCGAAATGGTATAGGGTTTCCTGCCTGAGCAGGGGGTTGGACTTGATGACCTCCAAGGTCCCTTCCAACTTTACTACTACTACTACTACTACTACTACTACTACTACTACTACTACTACTACTACTATTATTATTATTATATCCTCAACTTAAAAAAAATCATTTAAAAAGTGACTTTACCCCCTTCGTTCCCCACTTACCAACCTTTGCGGCATTCCCAGGGTCAGGCGATCAAAACTGGAGACGCTCAGCGACTGGTTCGCACTTGACGGCCGTCACCGTTTCCCAAGGTGGACCCCCTTCTGCCGCCTTTCGGCGGGCAAAATCCAGGGGGAAGCTGGACTCGCTTAACGACCGCGTTGCCAGCTCAACCCCCGTAGCGAGAAAGGTGGCAAAACCCGCTTAACAACTGTCTCACTTAACATCAGAAAACGTTGATGTTCAGTTGGGGTTGTAAGGCGAGGACCACCGCTTCTTGATAACCTACGGCAGCAGCTTCCCCCCCCCCAGCCTTTTCGGTGCCAGGGACTGGTTCTGTGGAGGCTGGTTTTATCACGGACCGGTGTGTGTGTGGTGTTGGTGTGTGTGTGTGTGTGTGTGTGTGTGATTTCACACATGCATGGATCCTGCGTGTGTCTGGTTTCTGCTTCGCTCGCAGGGCCCAGTTGCTGGCAGGTCACGGACCCGTGATGAACCTCAGCCTGGGGGGGGGGTTGGGGACCCCCGACTTATGGCCCGTGGGCTGAAATGCTGGTGGTCAATCCCCTCAGCCTCCCCCAACTGACTCCCCCCCCTCTTTACTTTCTGTTTCTTCCTTTTCCCAGAGAGTTTTGGTCCAGGCCACGAGCTCCACTCCCAAAGGCGTGCCCATGCCGGAGTTGACGCTGCCCAGAGCCCAGCAGGTAAAGTCTCGGGGGGGGGGCAAAGGGGGGGCTCACCCTGCTTCACCCCCCGCCTTCCCCTGGAACAGGGGCTCAGCTTCAGGAGCTACTGACAGGGAAGAACGCGGGAGAGCTTGCAGCCTGCAAAGGCTGGTTTTCCAAATCCGGAGGGAAAAAAACCCCCCAACAACTTAGATACAGGCAGTCCTTGACTTACAACAAAAATGGGGCAGAACTCACTTAAGGACTGCCTCGCTTAAGGACTGCCTCACTTCCCCAGATATATTTCTGGGCTCCGTTGGGGTGGTAAGTGGAGGGAAACCTGTATGTGTTCCTAATGCCACCTTGTGGCCAGAAATGAGGGCTGTATTGTTTTCCACGCACCACACACACACACACACACACACACACACAACACACGCCAGTCACCTTGAAACAAGGGAAGGTCAGGCTTGCTTTGTGCGGCAAAGCCAACAGGAGGATCCCCTCTTCCAAGGCCGGCTTTCCACCACCGAGTTTTTCCAAGCCGGTTCCTTTACTGCCAAGTGGGAAGCCCAAAGCAGCCACGGGCTACTTGCTTACCAAATTTTTTAATCTGGAACTTTTCTGACTAACTCCGCGGAGCTGCCTGCTCCCCTGGGATCGCACCAAGTCTGCCAGACAGTGCAGGGAAGGGGAGCCTCGCCACCTTTGCACTGTCAAGGCTGTAGGCATTTCCGGGCGCTCTTCCTTGCAAGGGGCGCGACGGCTCCCAGGTCCCTCCGGATCGGCCACAGCCACTTCTGCGGAGAGGGGTGATGGACACCTGGAAGGGAGGCTTCCCGGATCACCGTTGCCTTCCCGGCTAGACCGGTCAAACGGGAGCCTGGTTTTAATTTCCAGTCTTTTAAGGTTTGGCTGGTGCTTGGACATCTGTCAAAGTCCAGCATTATTTTAAGCTATGACAAGAATATGAGGGAGGGAAGGAGGGAGGGAGGACGAACAGAGGGAAGGAAGGGAAGGAAGAAAGAGGGAGGGAGAACAGAAGGAAAGAGAGAAGAAAGGCAGGGAGGAGAGGAGGAAGAACAGAAGGAGAGAGAAGGAAGAAAGGGAGAACAGAAGGAAAGTGGAGAGAGAGAGGGAGGGGGGGAGGAAAGGAAGAACAGAATGAGAGGGAAGGAAGGAAAGGAAGAAAGAGGGAGAACAGAAGGAAAGAGGCAAGAAATGGAGGGAGAGAGGGCGGGAGGAAAGGAAGAACAGGAGAGAGGAAAGGAGGAAAAGGGAGGGAGAAGGAAAGAGGGGAAGGAGGGAGGAAAGGAAGAACAGAGAGGGAAGGAAGGAGGGAGGGAGAGAACAGAAGGAAAGAGGGAAGAAACAGGGAGGGAGAAAAGGAAGAAGAGAAGGAGAGAGGAAAGGAGGAAAGGGGAGGGAGAGAACAGAAGGAAAGAGGGAAGAAACAGGGAGGGAGAAAAGGAAGAAGAGAAGGAGAGAGGAAAGGAGGAAAGGGGAGGGAGAGAACAGAAGGAAAGAGGGAAGAAACGGAGGGAGGGAAGGAGGAAGAACAGAAGGAAAGCAGGTGAAAGGGAGGAAGAACCAAAGGAAAGAGGAAGGAAGGGAGGGAGGAAAAAGGGAAAAAAGGGGAGGGAGGAAAGGAAGAACAGAAGGAAAGCAGGAGTGAAGGAGGAAGAACAGAAGGAAAGAGGGAAGGAGGGAGGAAGAACAGAAGGAAAAAGGGAGGAGGGAAGGAGGAAGAACAGAAGGAAAGAGGAAGGAGGAAGAACAGAAAGAGAGGAGGGAGGGAGGGAAGGAGGCTCCGGGACGGGCTGATGTCCAGAGGGATCAAAATGGTCCCCTTTTGACGGCCCTTTTTGGACTGAGTTCTGTGGAATGGATCCGGCCACTCCGGTTCCCGAGGGCTTCCCCCCTTCTCTCCTGGAACAGGTGAGGCTGGTCTGTTCCGCCCTGTGGGAAGAGAGCCCGCCCCCCCCTCCCATGTGAATATCTCCCCCCTTTCCTCCTCCAGGTGCAAACGGTGCAGCACGTGTACCCGGCCGAAGTCCAGTACATCGAGGGAGGAGAGGCCGTCTACGCCAACGGGACTCTGTAGGTGCCCCCCTCCTCCCCCTCCCTCGCCCGCTCTCTCTCTCTCTCTCTCTCTCTCTCTCTCTTATTCTCTCTTTCCCTCTCTCTCTCTCATTCTCACCTTCTCTCATTCTCTCTCTCCCTATTTTTTCTCCCTCTCCTCTCTCTCTCTTCTCTGTCCCTCACCCTCCCCCCTCTCTCTCCTTCTCTCATTCTCTTCCCCCTCTCTCCTCTCTCTCTCCCTCTTTCTTTCTCATTTTCTCCCCCTCTCCCTCTCTCTCCTCTCTCTCTCTCACTCTTTCTCTCTCTCCCTCTCCCACTCCTCTCTCTCTCCCTCACTCTCTTTCTCTCTCTTCCTCTCCCCCCTTTCCCTCTCTCTCCCTCCCTCTCTTTCTCTCTCCTCCCCCCTCTCCCTCTCTCTCCCCTCTCTCCCTCACTCTCCCCCCTCTCTCTCCTTCTCTCCCCCCTTTCTCCCTCTCTCCTCTCTCTCTCTCCCTCTTTCATTCTCTCCCCCCCTCCCTCTCCCACCCTCTCTTTCTCTCTCCTCCCCCCTCTTCCTCTCTCTCCTATCTCCCTCGCTCTCTCCTCTCTCCCTCACTCTCCTCTCTCTCTCCTTCTCTCATTCTCTTCCCCCTCTCTCCTCTCTCTCTCCCTCTTTCTTTCTCATTTTCTCCCCCTCTCCCTCTCTCTCCTCTCTCTCTCTCACTCTTTCTCTCTCTCCCTCTCCCACTCCTCTCTCTCTCCCTCACTCTCTTTCTCTCTCTTCCCCCCTCTCCCTCTCTCTCCCCTCTCCTCTCTCTCTCCCTCGCTCTCTTCTCTCTCCCTCACTCTCCCCCCTCTCTCTCCTTCTCTCCCCCCTTTCTCCCTCTCTCCTCTCTCCTCTCTCTCTCTCCCTCTTTCATTCTCTCCCCCCTCCTTCTCCCACCCTCTCTTTCTCTCCAACTTTGTCTCCCAAGCTTGGAATCTGGGTGCCAAGAGCCAGGAAGGCAGCCTTTAAGCCAAGATTCAGAAACCATCGGACAGGTCAAGAAAGCAGAAACCTTCCTTAAGATCCTGGGAGCTCCCGGGGAAAGAAGAGGGGGGACCAGAAGGGGCTGGGGGGGAGGAGGGGGGTCCTCTCCACTCACTGGGCTACAGAGGGAGGGAAGGGGAGGCACCACCAGCCTGGCTAGATTTGCTAACAAGACTCCATCTCCTGGTCTGGTCTACCTCGTGGGGCTGGCGCTGGGAGGGGCCAGGGGCTTCTAAGACCCTTAATTACTTCCAAGGGGGGGGGCAAACTAGGTGGGGAAGAAGGAATGGAAGACTCCCTGAGAACGAGGGGGGGAGGAGGGTCCAGCTCTTTTGGTGAGTCTGGCTGGGGGATTCTGGGAACTGAAGCCTAACCATCTTCAGGTCCCCAAGATTGAGAGACAGGTAACCCTCAACTTACCAACAGTTTATTTAGTGCCCGTTCAGAGTTACAACAGGATTGAAAAAAGCGACTCACGGCTCTCTTTCACACTTACGACCGGCGTAGCACCCCCATAGTCATTCAGAAGCTGGGGAACTGACTCGCATCTGCAGCCCTCCATTTACAACCGTATCTTTAGCGGCCGTTCAAAGTGATACCGGGCCGTGGAGAAAAAGTGACCGATGACCGTCATTTCCCACCCTTCGTGACCGTCGCGGCATTCCCCCCCCCCCGCGGTCATGTGATCAAAGTTCAGATGCTTGGGAACTGACTCGTGTTAACGATGGTCGCAGTGTCCCCGGGGGGGGGAGAGGCTAGGGTGATCCCCTTTTTGCGGCCTTCTGGCGAACAACGTTCAAGGGGAAGGTCGGGTTCGTTTCACCACCGTGTTCCTCGCTTCACGACGGCAGTTGGTTCGCTTACCCACGGTGGCCGGAAAAGTCGTAAAACGGAGCAAAAGCCACTTAACAAGTGTTTCAGTGAACAAGAGGAATGTTGGGCTCAATTGTAGTCGTAAGTCAAGGACCACCCGGACACTGGTCTAGGATAGGGGTAGGCAACCTCGGCTTTTTTATGACTCATGGACTTCAACTCCCAGAATTCCTGAGTCAGCATAGCTGACTCAGGAATTCTGGGAGTTGAAGTCCATGAGTCATAAAAGAGCCAAGGTTGCCTACCCCTGGTCTAGGAGATGAGGTCTCTCCTAGAGAACTGGAGGGGTGGACGATCCCCGGCTGGGGGAGGGGGTATCCCCCACTCTTGGGATTTCGGCAGCCTTGATCCCAGTGTCGGTCTGTTCCGCAGGCTAAGGGAGCTTCTCTCCTCCCCCTCCTTGTCTCCTTCTCGGCAGGCGCGCCACCTACACCTACAACACCGAAGCCCAGATTTACGCCCCCGGAAGCGCCTCGGCCTACTTTGAGCCGGCGGGGGGCAACGCTCAGGTGAGCTCGGGGGCTTCCTCCCCCACCGCCCTCCCCTCCCACGGCATGGTGGGCCTCGCCTTGGACAGCGGGGGCAGCAGCCAGATCGTCACCAGCTCCGGCACCTATCTCATCCACGGCGGGATGGAGAACACCCGGCACACCTTGTCGCACACCTCCCGCTCCTCTCCGGCCACGGTAGGTCCAGGGGCACTGGGGGGGGGGCTCCGTCCCGACGGGGCACTGGTGGGGAGTGAGGGGCGCACCTTCCCAATTGCCCACTCCACCGGGGGACGTCCTTTTTCCAAACTGGTTTTCAGTTTCGCTAAAGGCTGAGATTTAGCAAGAGAAGTTGGAGTTAACGGTGGAACTGCTGACGTCCTTGCTGATGTCTGAGCTGAGTAGCTTTCTTGTAGGCGTTTCATGACCCAAGTAGGGAACGTCATCAGTCCTAGTTAGGGAGTGAGATTTGCAGGGAGGAGGAGGAGGAGGAGGAGGAGGAGGAGGAGGAGGAGGACGACTGTGGGGTCTTTGTTGCTGTCTGAGCTGGGTAGTTTTCTTGCAGGCGTTTCGTGACCCAACTAGGGAACGTCATCAGTCCTACTAGGGAACGTGATTTGCAGAGAGGAGGAGGAGGAGGAGGAGAAGGAGGAGGAGGAGGAGACGACGACTGTGGGGTCTTTGTTGCTGTCTGAGTGGGTAGTTTTCTTGCAGGCATTTCATGACCCACCTAGGGAACATCATCAGTCCTACTAGGGAACGTGATTTGCAGAGAGGAGGAGGAGGAGGAGGAGGAGGAGGAGGAGGAGGAGGAGACAACTGTGGGGTCTTTGTTGCTGTCTGAGTGGGTAGTTTTCTTGCAGGCGTTTCATGACCCAACTAGGGAACGTCATCAGTCCTACTAGGGAACGTGATTTGCAGAGAGGAGGAGGAGGAGGAGACTGGGGGGTCTTTGTTGCTGTCTGAGCTGGGTAGTTTTCTTGCAGACATTTCATTACCCAACTAGGTAACATCATCAATTCTACTAGGGACTGTGATTGGCCAGGGGGAGGAGGAGGAGGAGAAAGAGGAGGAGACAACTGGGGGTCCTTGGTTCTCTCTGAGCCGGGGAGTTTTCTTGCAGATGTTTCGTGGCCCAGCTAGCTAACATCATCAGTGTTTTGGTCATGAAACGTCTGCAAGAAAGCCACCCGGCTCAGAGAGCGCCACCCCTGTAAGGCGTCCCAGATCTGTTGGCTAAACCAGAGTGGCGACCGAGCCCTGGGCAAGCACTTCTGCTGTGTTGCCGAGAGGACCGCAGAACTGTAGCTACAGAATGAAATCCCCGGGAGTCGCGCTTGACTCGTGGGAAATAATCGCCTTTTGAAATCACCCAGGGCTAGGAACTTGGCCCTCTGTGCGGGTTGCAAGCAGGTGCCCCCCCTTCCTCCGTCCCCCGTCCCCGTCCTTCTGCGTCTGCTGTCGTGCCCCGTGGCTCCCTTCGCATGCCAGGCTGCGCCGTCCCCGTGTGTCTCTGCCACACTAACCCTCTGCTGCCTTCCGACGTTTTGCTTGGCCCGTTTTGGGGAGAAACAACACCCCCCCCCCGAGGGCAATTCCGGTGCTGATGCCCCGTGTCTGATTTGCCTTTTTTCTTCCTTTTTCTCTGTCTCTTTCCATCCGGCTTCCTTGGGGTAGCTCGAAATGGCCATTGAAAACCTCCAAAAAAACGAAGGCATTACGTCGCACAAAAGCACCCTCCTGAACAGCCATGTAAGTTTTGATTGCCCTCCCTCCCTCTCCCACCCCCCCACCCCCGGCTTTGCGTGAGCCCCTGAAGAGGAGGGGTGTCACCTAGGGTGGGCTGGCGTGGGCCAGTGGCCAAGCCAGCCCCAGGGAGGGGTTGTTGTGTCTGCCCCGCTGGGCTCGCCTGTCTGGTCCTGTCCCGTCGTCCTCGAGCTGCGGAGACTTAGCAAGAGAAGAAGAAGATCCATAGTGAAGGGTGGAACTCTTGAGGGTGCTCTCTGAGCTGGGCGGTTTCCTTCCAGACGTTTCATGACCCAACTAGGGAACGTCATCAGTGCTAGAAGGGAAGGAGGGGGGGCTTGCGGAGAGGAGGAAAAGGAGGAGGACTGTGGGGTCCCTGGTGCCGTCTGAGCCGGGTAGCTTTCTTGCAGACGTTTCCTTACCCAGCTAGGTAACGTCATCAGTCCTACTAGGGAGCGCGATTTGCAGGGAGGAGGAGGAGGAGGAGGAGGAGGAGGGGGAGGAGGAGGGCTGTGAGATCCAGGAGTCCTTGGGGTCCTTGGTGGGGTCCTTGGTGACCTCTGAACTGCGTGGTTTTCTTTGAGATGTTTCCTTGCCCAACTAGGGAACATCATCAGTCCTACTAGGGAGTGCAATTTGCAGGGAGGAGGAGGAGAAGGAGGAGGAGGAGGAGGAGAAAGACTGTGAGGTCCAGGAGGAGGACTGTGGGGTCCTTGGTGACCTTTGAACTGCATGGTTTCCTTTCAGACGTTTCCTTGCCCAGCTAGGGAACGTCATCAGTGCAAGAAGGGAGTGGGGCTTGTGGAGAAGAGGAGGAGGAGGAGGAGGAGGAGGAGGAGGAGGAGGAGGAGGAGGAGGAGGAGGAGGAGGAGGAGGATGATTCTGGGCTCTTTATTGATCTCTGAGCCTGGTGGTTTTCTTGCAGACATCTCATGACCCAACTAGGTAACGTCATCCGCGCTAGTAGTTTTTTGGAGTGGAAGAGGAGGAGAAATGGAGGAGGAGGAGGAGGATTGTGGAGTCCTTGGTGCTCTCCGAGCTTGGTGGTTCCCTTGCAGACGTTTCATGACCCCACTAGCGACTGTCCTCAGTGCTTTGGTTAAATGAAATTTACCAAATTCCCCCCTCCGTGCCAATGAGCCCCCCCCTCAAGGAGAGACCTGCCTTGCTCTTTCCCGGGCCCGATCAAAGGACGCCTGCTGCCCAGGCCGTTAAACAGCACAAAAAACTCCTGGGAACTGTTTTTGTTTCCCCTTTTACCAAGAGTGTAACTTTACTCAGGATCCCGCCTGGCTCCGGAAGAAGGAAACCCGTTCTAACCGTTTCCCACGACAGCCATACAGGGGGGAACTTTTGCCTTTTTGCCCCCGGCTGTCCGTTGTCTACCCATCGGTTGCATCTGCTTTATTTTTTGGGGAACGGCCTGTCTGCCTCGGAGGTTCCCAATTGACGGGTCGTTGGGTCCGTCTCAGGCTTCCGGGTGGAACACTTAATAATAGTAATAATAATAATAATAATAATAATAATAATAATAATAATAATAATAATAAGTCAATTGCCAAAGGCGGCCTTATTAGGAACTGCTTCCATCCTGCGACGATATCTGTAATACCATCAAACATCCACATCTGCCTATCCCAGGTCCTGGGTAAGGACTCGATAGGTAGACAAAATGCCAAATCCAGTCTGAACATCTGGCTGACTGTGCGATGATCCATAATAATAATAATAATGTAGAAATAGAAAGACTGTGGCAAAAGCAAGCAAGGGTAGGACCAATAGTCATAGGCTCCTTGGGTGCAATTCCAAAACAACTGGAGCACCACTTGGACACCATCATCGGCATTGACAATTTCGCTACTAGTCAATTGCAAAAGGCAGCCTTACTAGGAACCGCTTCCATCCTGCGACGATACCTGTAATACCATCAAACATCCACATCTGCCTATCCCAGGTCCTGGGTAAGGACTCGATAGGTAGACAAAATGCCAAATCCAGTCTGAACATCTGGCTGACTGTGCGATGATCCATAATAATAATAATAATAATAATAATAATAATAATAATAATAATAGTAATAATAATAATAATAATAATAATAAGTCAATTGCAAAAGGCGGCCTTATTAGGAACTGCTTCCATCCTGCAACGATACCTGTAATACCATCAAACATCCACATCTGCCTATCCCAGGTCCTGGGTAAGGACTCGATAGGTAGACAAAATGCCAAATCCAGTCTGAACATCTGGCTGACTGTGCGATGATCCATAATAATAATAATAATAATAATGTTGGAAGGGACCTTGGAGGTCATCTAGTCCAACCCCCTTGCTCAAGCAGGAGAACCTACGGAGTTCTGGACAAATGGCTGCCCAGTCTCAAAAGCCTCCAGTGATGAAGCACCCACAGCTTCTGGTGGCAAGCAGTTCCGTTGGTTAATTGTCCTCACTGATAGGAAGTTTCTCCTTAATGCCAGGTTGCTTCTCTCCTTGATTGTAATAATAATAATAATAATAATAATAATAATAATAATAAAGTTGGAAGGGACCTTGGAGGTCATCTAGTCCAACCCGCTGCTCAGGCAGGAAACCCTACACCATTTCGGACCGATGGCTGTCCAGTCTCTTCTGAAAAACGTCCAGTGTTGGAGCATTCGCCCCTTCTGGAGGCAGGCGGTTCCACTGGTTAATTGTTCTCGCTGTCAGGAAGTTTGCATTCCAGAGTTCCCCCCCCCCCGCCTCCCTTTACATGCCAATGCCTTCCTCTCCCCCACGCACACACACTTAGAGTTGTGGGGGGGGGTTGCAAACGGGGCTGCGTAGTGAGTCAGCCATGACACCTGTGTGTCTCTGTCGGTCCTGACATCAAGCTGTAGAGAAGCCTTCGCGCCCTTGTCTCTTTCCTCTTGGCTTCTAACTGCCCCCCCTTCCTACTCAGGAGCCCCCCCCTTTTCCTTCTTGGGGACCCCTCCCTCTTTCTCCGCCTCGCGCTTGCCTTCCCCTTCTCTTCGCCTCTCAGGCTCAGCTCCTCACGTCTGGGCTCGGCTGGGTGGGTGGGATGCATTGCTGGGGACGGCACATCAGACTCCAACCCCCTGGCCGTGGTCTGTAATCAAACAGGGTGGCACGGGCGACGCGCAGTCGCGCACAGGCGAAGCTCCGCTCTCACGAGCACTGGGCCCTTCTGCTCGCCTGTGAATGGAGGGCACACACACACACACACCTGCCACTCACACACCCTCTCACCCGTGGTGGGGAGGGCCACCAAGGCGGAAAGGTTGGGGACTCCTGCTCCATGGGGTTGAAGCGGTTTACAGAGTTAGCCTCTTTGTACCCAGAAATCTGGATCCTCCTTTTCCTGACCTCGGAAGGACGGAAGGACGAGTCGACCTCGAGCGGGTCAGGATCGAACTGCTGGCAGTGGAAGAGATTGCCTCCAACAGGGGTCTTCAAACTTGGCCCTTGTAGGACTTGTGGACGTCAACTCCCAGAATTCCTCAGCCAGGCACGCATGCCTGGCTGAGGAATTCTGGGAGTTGACGTCCACAAGTCCTACAAGGGCCAAGTTTGAAGACCCCTGGCCTACAATATGGTTAGTCCTCGATTTACGACCGCAATTGAGCCCAAAATTTTTGTTCTTAAGTGAGACATTTGTTAAGTGAGTTTTGCCCCCATTTTACGATCTTCCGTGCCACGGTCGGAAGGTCGCAAAAGAGGATCCCATGACCCCGGGACAGGGCAACCGTCATAAATATGAACCGGTTGCCAAGCATCTGACTTTTGGTCACGTGACCAGGGGGATGCTTTGAAAAACGGTCGTAAGTTTGAACGGTCACTAAGTAAACTCTTGTAAGTCGAGGGCCCCCCTGTACTGCATTCCAGATGGACGCTCCCAGCATTGTCCTGCCGGAGGAGCCCTCCGGAGTGGGGCAGGGCTGCTGGGGGGCGGGTGGGTGGAGGGTGAAAAGAGGGGTTCTGGTAGATGGGGGGAGCCCAGAAGGTGACCCCCCCTCCTCCTCCCCAGGAGACTGAGCAGCCAAGCCTTCTCCGGGTTTCTGATATGTCCAGACCTGGGATGGTCCTCCTTGGGATGGTCCATCCTCTGATCTGGCCTTCTCTTTTCTCTCTTTTCTTTTTTCTCTTTTTTTTCTCTCTTTTCTTTTTTCTCTTTTTTCTCTTTTTTCTCTTTCCTCGTTTCTTTTTTCTCTCTTTTCTCTTTTGTCTTTTTTTTCTCTTCTTTTTTCTCTTTTCTCCCTTTTTTCTCTTTTCTTTTTTTTCTCTTTCCTCGTTTCTCTTTTCTCTTTTTTCTTTTTTTCTTTTTTCTTTTTCTCTCTTTTCTCTTTTTTCTCTTTTCTCCTCTGTTTTATCTTTTCTCCCTTTTTTCTCTTTCCTCATTTCTCTTTTTTCTCTTCTCTTTTCTCTTTTCTCTTTCCTCGTTTCTTTTTTCTCTCTTTTCTCTTTTGTCTTTTTTTCTCTTCTTTTTTCTCTTTTCTCTTTTCTCCCTTTTTTCTCTTTTCTTTTTTTTCTCTTTCCTCATTTCTCTTTTCTCTTTTTTCTTTTTTTCTTTTTTCTTTTTCTCTTCTCTTTTTTCTCTTTTCTCCTCTGTTTTATCTTTTCTCCCTTTTTTCTCTTTCCTCATTTCTCTTTTTTCTCTTCTCTTTTCTCTTTTCTCTTTCCTCGTTTCTTTTTTCTCTCTTTTCTCTTTTGTCTTTTTTTCTCTTCTTTTTTCTTTTTCTCTCTTTTCTCTTTTTTCTCTTTTCTCCTCTTTTTATCTTTTCTCCCTTTTTTCTCTTTCCTCGTTTCTCTTTTTTCTCTTTTCTCTTTTCTCTTTTCTCTTCTTTTTTTCTATTTTCTCCCTTTTTTCTCTTTTCTCTTTTTTCTCTTTTCTCCCTTTTTCTCTTTCCTCATTTCTCTTTTTTCTCTTTTCTCCCTTTTTTCCCTTTTCTCTTTTTTCCCTTTTCTCCTTTTTTCTCTTTCCTCATTTCTCTTTTTTCTCTTTTCTCCTTTTTTATCTTTTCTCCCTTTTCTCTTTTTTCTGTTTTCTCTTTTCTCTTTTTTCTCTCTTCTCTTTTCTTCCCTTCCCTTCCCTTCCCTTCTCCTCCCCTCCCTCCCCTGCCCTCTCCTCTCTCACCCCCTCTCCCCTTCCTCCAAGCAGTTGCAGTGGCTGCTGGACAACTACGAAACGGCCGAAGGGGTCAGCCTGCCCCGCAGCTCGCTCTACAACCATTACCTGCGTCACTGCCAGGAGCACAAGCTGGATCCGGTCAACGCCGCTTCTTTCGGGAAGCTGATTCGCTCGGTCTTCATGGGCCTGAGGACACGTCGGCTGGGCACCAGGTCTGCAGGGGGCTGTATGGGATGACTCGCCATGGGAGGACTCGCTGCAGGACAAGAGTGACATTTATGTCAAAGAATTGGTGGAGTAGAATCGCTAACGAACGGGGGCCAAAGGAGGGACGGAATGAAATGGCCCAAATTAAAAGTTTTTTTAAAATTATTTTAAATAATTAAATTGAATTGGTTGAATTGTCCCGCAGCGAATTGGCCATGGTGAGTTGTCCCATTCCAGTCTGGCAAGGGTTGGGGGTCGGGGAGAGACCCTGGAAATTTGGGGACTGAGTCCACTTCCGCGGGAAAACCCTGCCCCTTCGGCAGCTGCCATCTTACTTTTTTTTGCCCCCACCCCCCCAGATACCTAGCAGCTCCAAGCCCAGAAAGGCCGAGCTGGATTGGGAGTTCCATTTTGCGAGCCACTCAGGATGCTTTTCTGCTTCTGTACCGGCCTATTATTTTAAGCCTTTTTCTACGGCGTCCAAGCTGCTTTTCGAGAAGGATTTCCCGGCCTTTGCTGCGGGGGACTGTGGGAAAGTACAGGTCAAGAGACGGGGAGTCTCCTAAACCCTCGTGGGCATCATGTCACTTGCACGATGTTGTCAGAACGGAGCGTGACGTCACGGCACCCCCTCCAGGAGGAAGAGGGTAATGAGGATGGAGACTGCAGGAGTCCAATCCCTCCAGTGGGGGGAGCTCCCGAGATTTTTTTGACTTCCAAATGTGGTCGACTTAACAACCACAATCGGGACCAAAATTTCTAAGCAAGTCACTTGTTAAGTGAGTCGTACATCCCACCATTTTGCGACCTTTTTGAGCCAAGGTGTCGTGGTTCCAATAGATGAAACTCTTCCAAAGAACCTCGAGGCGTTGTTTACCTTAAATAATCTTTTATTCGAGAAACAAAGTACATAGTTGAAGCCAAAAACTAAATTCCCTTCCCCTGGTGTTCTGTCCCAGCCTAATTGTTAAATGTACAAGGACAAAACCCCTTTTGAGAAATAGGCTAGAGACTCAGAAGAAAACAAAACCCCTTTTAATATGGGTAACAAACCTGACAAATAGTCCAAAAACAAAAGCGAGAAAACACAATCCAAATGGAGGAAATTGTCCACACACGAAACACAAGGCAAAACAAGGAATTATTCACCGGCAATAGCAACAGAACATGATCCCATGAAGTCCTTTGCAACGGTTGCATTCAGCAACCAGCACCGTCTACACCTTTCCTTTTTATTAAGCAGCCTCAAGGCGTGGCTTCTCAATGCCTTCTCCTCCTGCCTTGGAGTTGCCCTATTGATTCCCTCTGACCTGCTCTAGTTAATTGAGCGTCTCTAATGACTTCCAGCAGTGAGTCCTCAGAATCTGACTCATCTTCTCCACACAGCTGTGTCTCATCCTCTCCACGATTGGAGGGGCCAGGCCAGATTGTGAGTCTTGTAAATCATCAGAGCCTCCCTCTGACTCTGATGGCTCTCCCCGGGTCCACTGGCTGGCACTGACTCACAACACCTAGATACAAAGTAACAAAGCACAATTCCCTCCTCCAAACAACAGTCATAAATCAAATTCCCCAATTAGCTTGAAGCGCTATCAGCTCTGGGCCCAATGACCTTGGGTTCCCACGGCTGAGCTATTATTGTTATGACTAGCCGGACTCTCATCCACATTCCCCCTCCCAGCAGCAACTAACTCTAAAAGCAATAATGCAGCGTTTCTCAACCTTGACAATTTTAAGGCATGTGGACTTCAACTCCCAGAATTCCACAGCCAGCAATGCTGGCTGTGGAATTCTGGAAGTTGAAGTCCACATGCCTTAAAATTGTCAAGGTTGAGAAACACTGCAATAGTGGAAAACGGATGCATTTCCATCTGTTGTCAAAGCAAGAACATCCGATGTTAGCAGCGTTGACGCACGGTTGCTAAGCGAATCGCATGCAGTCATTAAGCGAATCTGGCATCCCCCATTGACTTTCCTTTTCGGAAGCTGGCCAGAGGGGAGGGGCATCGCAAATGGCGATCGAGCGATCCCGGGATGCTGCAACGCTTCGTTTAAACTTCCTTTTTATTTTGGGGGGGCGGTTTTACAGTTTTGTACAGCCTCGAGTAGCCTGGCGAAAGAGGCAGCAAATGAATTTAACCACAATAACAATAATAACAATAACAACAGCTGATAAACAGAAGCCGCTTGCCAAGCACCCAAATTTTTGATCAGGTGACTGCAGGGTCATAAGTGGTGAAAGATCAGTTCACAAGTCACTTTTTCTCAGTCGTAACTTCGACCGAGTGGTTGTAAATCGAGGACAACCTGACGGGGGCGCCAAGGGGGAGACCCTTGGTGGTGCCAGCCTGTTACCAAGTGGGGGGGGGTGGCCAACGTCTGGGAAGGATTTTGGGGGGTGGATTTGCAGAGCCCTCTCCCCCTCTCCGATCAACCCCCCAAAGCCCGTTCCCGGGATGGCTGCCCCCACCTCTCTTCTTGAAAATAACCCATGGCCCATTATCCTCCGCAGGGGGAACTCCAAGTACCATTACTACGGGATCCGTCTCAAGCCAGAGTCGCCCCTGAACCGCTTGCAGGAAGATGCTCAGTACATGGCCATGAGGCAGCAGCCGGCCCACCAGAAGCAGAGGTAGGAGCCCGGCCCTTAGCGACAGCTCTTGGGCGGGGGCAAGTGGCTAGTCCTCATGAAACTGTTCGGAATGACAGAAGGCTTTTCAAACCGGGGCAGGAGAAGACAAACACACGGAGCCCGAAAGAGAATTAATTTCACGGTCTTCGGGTGGCTTCCTCAAAATGTTAAGTCAGGTGTGCAACTACAAGCCCCATCGCTTCAGCCAGAAAGCCCGTGTATTGCCGGCTTCCCTCAAGGAAATTGGGAGCTTCCAGAAGTTCCATCTGACCAGCTGTTTCCCCACACACACACACACACAAACTCACTCACACACAGCTAGGGATCAACCTATTTTCCAAAGCACCTGAGGGCAGGACAAGAAGTAACAGATGGAAACTTATCCAAGGGGACTCCAGCCTAGAACGAAGGAGAAACTTCCTAACCGTGAGACCAATTGATCAGTGGAACAACTTGCCACCAGTGATCCATCACCCAGATGGGTGATCCATCTCTGGAAGTTTTTAAGACGAGATTGGACAGCCGCCTGTCTGAAATAGGTATAGGGTCTCTTGCCTGAGCAGGGGGTTGGACTAGATGACCTCCGAGGTCCCTTCCAACTCTGAAATTCCGTGATTCTGTAAGGGTCTCCTGCTTGACCAGGGGGTTGGACTACATGACCTCCAATGTCCCGTCCAACTCTGAAATTCCGTGATTCTGTAAGGGTCTCCTGCTTGGGCCAGGGGGTTGGACTAGATGACCTCCAAGCTCCCTTCCAACTCTGTCATTCTATGATTCTGTAAGGGTCTCGTGCTTGAACAGAAGGTTGGACTAGATGACCTCCAATGTCCCGTCCAACTCTGAAATTCCGTGATTGTGTAAGAGTCTCCTACTTGGGCCAGGGGGTTGGACTAGATGACCTCCAAGGTCCCTTCCACCTCTGAAATTCCGTGATTCTGTAAGGGTCTCCTGCTTGGGCCGGGGGTTGGACTAGATGACCTCCAAGCTCCCTTCCAACTCTGTCATTCTATGATTCTGTAAGGGTCTCGTGCTTGAACAGGGGGTTGGACTAGATGACCTCCAAGGTCCCTTCCAACTCTGTCATTCTGTGATTCTGTAAGGGTTTCCTGCCTGAGCAGGGGGTTGGACTAGATGACCTCCAAGGTCCCTTCCAACTCTGAAATTCCATGATTGTGTAAGGGTCTCCTGCTTGGGCCAGGGGGTTGGACTAGATGACCTCCAAGCTCCCTTCCAACTCGGTTACTCTGTAAACCTTCTTTGCTCGAAAAACCTCCGCAGCTCCTTCTCAAGGTGAAAGCAGCCTCTTCCCCCCCCACCTTGTTCTGCAGGTACCGGCCTTCCCAGAGGTTGGACGGTGCAGCTGAGGGAGGGGCCGTCAGCTCCCCCACCCCGGAGGAGTCCGTGGCCGCCCAGTGTCAGCACCACCAGCAATACATCGGTGAGAAAAAAATTCTGCTCTTTCCGGCAGTCTTTCCAGCCCGGTGTGCCACTAAGTTCGTTTCACGGGACCCCAAAAACGCTTAAGATTTTATCTGATTTTGATTACGGTACTTATTAAATTTATTTCCCGCCCTCTCTCACTGTGCCGAGCCGGGGGGGGGGGGAGGAAAAAAACCCATTGCTTTGGGAGAAACTTGCCAGGGTGGAGGGGTGGGGGCGGCGGGAAGCTGAAGGCGTGAACAGGGCAGACCTTGGAGATGGATGGTGCGTAAATTTAATATATAAACAAATTTGCATCCCAGGCCAATGATTGGACTTGTGCAAAGCTTTGGAGCACAGCTATTCCTGCCGTTCCATTGAGGGACCGTTCAAAGTTGCAACGGCACTGGGGGAGGGGGGAAAAGCACTTATGACCATTTTTCACACTTAACGACCGTTGCAGCAGCGTCCCCCAGGATCATGTTCAAAATTCAGAGCTGGGCAGCTGACCCGTATTTACGACGGTTGCGGCCTCCCGGATTCACGTGATTCCCCCTTTGCAACAAGCAAAGTCAACGGGGAATCCAAATTCACTTAACGACCATGTTGTTACTAACTTCACGACTGCAGCGAGTCCCCTTAACGACGGTGGCCTCGTAAAATGAGGCCAAGTGGAAATTTGGGTCTCAGGTTTGGTTATTGAGGTTGGGGAGGAGGGGTTACCTGTAATATATTAACGAATAGTGGTAGTGTCATGATTCCGACAGATTAAACTCTTGAAAAGAACTTGAAGGCATTGTGTCAAGACTGCTAACATCAGATGTTCTTGCTTGCCATATATGAAGAAGTAAACCTATTTTATTTGGTCTGTATAGCACTTCTAGAGTTAAAGCAGATAATACTAGCCTAGTGGATGGGAAAATATGCTAGTTAATCATAAAAATGTCTGAGCACAGTGTTGCCAAGGTCAGTTGTAACAGGGGCACTTCACACTTCGCATTAATTGGAGAATGTGATTGATGACTATAAAATGAAGGAGTGAGTTATGCTTTGTTACGGGTATTTGGGGGAGGGAAGATTCAGTTTTTGGCTTAACTTTGTTAGTGCCAAAGCTATGCAGAAAATAAAGGATTCTTTAAGGTGAATAAGCCTCAAAGTTCTTTGAAAAGCTGCTTCTTTTCGGAACCATGACACATTGTTTACTTTAAAGAATCTTTTATTCGAGTAACATAATATCGGCACTACATAATCGAAGCCAAAAACTGAATTCCCCTCCCCTGGGCACATAGGATCGAAGGAGAATTCCCTACTCCAATTAACTGCCATAAATCACATTCCTCAATTAGCTTGAAGCACCGGCTTTCTCCTCAGCTCTCCAGCCCGCCCAAACGCTATCAGCTCTGGGCCCAATGTCCTTGGGTTCCCAGGGCTGAGCTATTATTGTTATGACTAGCTGGACTCTCATCCACATTCCCCCTCTCAGCAGCAACTAACTCTAGAACAGTGTTTCTCAACCTTGACAATTTTAAGGCATGTGGACTTCAACTCCCAGAATTCCACAGCCAGCATTGCTGGCTGTGGAATTCTGGGAGTTGAAGTCCACATGCCTTAAAATTGTCAAGGTTGAGAAACACTGCTCTAGAAGCAATAGTGGAAAATGGCTACCTTTCCATCTGTTGTCCAAGCAAGAACATCCGAGGTTAGCAGCATTGACAGGTAGATTATCCGTGGGCAGTGAGCGTCTGCCTAATTTGGCGGACGGTATAAACAAATTGGCCACATTCACAGGAACTACCTCGTACCGATCCTGATAACAACAGTGGCACACATCTATGGTGACTCTTGGTCATTCAGGTCGTAGCTATCCCAGGGATGCTTTTTTTCAGGAGGAAACTGGGCGTCCTTGTTTTTCCTTTGAAGACCTTTCGCTTCTCATCCAAGGAGCTTCTTCGGCTCTGACGGGATGGCGGGGAAGGGAAGAATTTTATATTCCTTGCAGTCATCTGCTCATTAGTTCTCTTTCTGAGAGTCGTTGAGGCCACCTGGAGGTTTATCTCTGTGTCCTCAGGGTCACCTGAGTGGTGCAAAGGGGTGTGCAGGATTCTTGGAACTGTCGAAAGGATTGTGTTGTAGACTGCAGACAGACATTGTCGTATCCCCCCTCCGTTTGTTGAGAGGGCTGTTCAGTTTGGACCTACATGCCCTCTTGGACCCCTCTCTCAAGCCAGCAGTCCCCTCTGTCCAAAATGTGGACTTTCCTGTCCTCGAAAGAGCAGACTTTGTCTTTATCAACGATCTGGACAAGGGGATAGATGGGGAACTCATCAAATTTGCAGACAACACCGAGCTGGCAGGAATAGCCAACACTCCAGAAGGCAGGCTTAGGATACAGGAGGATCTGGACAGACTTGAACACTGGGCGCTATCCAACAAAATGAAATTCAAGGATGAAAAAAGTAAGGTTCTACATTTAGGCAAGAAAAACCAAATGTACAGGTATAATATAGGGGGTATCTTGCTCAATAGTAGCAACTGTGAGAGGGACCTTGGAGTCCTAGTGGACAATCACTTACATATGAGCCAGCCGTGTGCTGCAGCTGCCAAAAAGGCCAACACAATGCTGGGCTGCATTAACAGAGAGATAGAATCAAAATCAGGTGAAGTGTTAATACCACTTTACAAGGCCTTGGTAAGGCCACACTTGGAATCCTGCATCCAGTTTTGGTCACCACGATGTAAAAAAGAGGTTGAGACTCTGGAAAGAGTGCAGAGAAGAGCAACAAAGATAATCAGGGGACTGGAGGCTAAAACATACAAAGAACGGTTGCTGGAATTGGGGATGTCTAGTTTAACGAAGAGGAGGACAAGGGGGGGCATGATAGTAGTGTTCCAGTATCTCAGGGGCTGCCCCAAAGAAGAGGGAGTCAAGCTCTTCTCCGAAGCTCAAGAAGGCAGGACAAGAAGCAAGGGATGGAAACTGATCAAGGAGAGAAGCAACCTAGAACTAAGGAGAAACTTCCTGACAGTGAGAACAATTAATCAATGGAACAGCTTGCCTCCAGAAGCAGTAAATACTCCAACACTGGAAGTTTTTAAGAAGAGACTGGACAGCCATTTGTCCGAAATGGTGTAGGGTTTCCTGCCTGAGCAGGGGGTTGGACTAGATGACCTCCAAGGTCCCTTCCAACTTTACTATTACTATTATTACTATTATTATTATTATTTTAAATGCAGACGGGTGGCTGACTCTGGTCCTGACGGGTTGGTTCTCTCTGTTGTGCCAAGCGCTTGTGAAGTTGTCGTTTTGTTTCCCCAATGCAGAGATCTGCCCACGGCTCCCTGCATTGTACTGCACACGCCACGTTGCTCAGTTTGTGTCTGGGTGTTTCGTCCTCGGGGTGGACCAGCTTCTGCCTGGGTGTATTCGTGGGTTTGAAGTGTTGCACCTATGTTGTGCTGGCTGCAGTGATAAACAAAACAAAACAAAAAAACCCTCCCAAATCATTTTTTCTTTCCCTTGCCCTGCAGATGTCACTCACGTCCTGCCCGAGTTCCCAGTCCTGAATCCGGACACCGTCCTCCTGCAGGAGGGGATCGAGACCAGCGACCTGCAGGCTCTGGAGCTCTTCTACCGCCGGCATTGCGAGGTGATTCTCACACACATCCAGGGGCCACCTTTGGAGGGGACCCTCCTGGGAGCCCACCATGTTTGCCTCGCCATGGGGCACCCGTGGGATGATCTCAGGAGCAGCTCTCTCTCTAAGTCTCCCCCATGACAACAGACAGGCAGACAGACAGAGAGAAAGAGAGAGAGAGAGAGATGATAGATAGATAGATAGATAGATAGATAGATAGATAGATAGATAGATAGATAGATAGATAGATAGATAGATAGACAGATAGATAGATAGACAGACAGATAATCGAGAGAGATAGATAGATAGATAGATAGATAGATAGATAGATAGATAGATAGATAGATAGATAGATAGATAGATAGATAGATAGATAACTGGTAGATAGATACAGACAGACAGACAGACAGATAATCGATAGATAGATAACAGATAGATAGATACATAGATACATAGATAGACAGACAGACAGACAATCGATAGATAGATAGATAGATACTGAGAGATAGAGAGAGGTAGATAGATAGATGAATGGATAGATAGACAGATAGATAGATAACTGGTAGATAGATAGATAGATAACTGGTAGATAGATAGATGGATAGATAGATAGACAGACAGACAGACAGACAGACAGACAGACAGATAGATAGATAGATAGATAACCGGTAGATAGATACCGGTAGATAGATAGATAGATAGATAGATAGATAGATAGATAGATAGATAGATAGATAGATAGATAGATAGATAGATAGATAGATAGATAGATAACCCTTATTGTCATTTTTTTACTGTGGGCACAACGGCACACATTAAAAATGAAATTTAGTTCCTTGCTCTCAAAGCATACACGTACCTAACACACATTTTAAACAAGCTATATGCAACATATGTATAGACCTACACCTGTGGTGGCGAACCTATGGCACGGGTGCCACAGGTGGCACTCAGAGCCCTCTCTGTGGGCACGTGCGCCATTGCCCCAGTCCTAGGCCTTCAGCTGGGTTTTATAAAACCTTTTCGCTTGAGGCCTCCACTGCCGTGTGCCCCCCCCCCAAAAAGGTTCAGTTAATCAATCAATTTCAACTTCTCGCGGGAAAAAAAAGGATCTCGCAAAGTTGGAATTGATTGATTGAACTTTTTAGTCCCACCTAGTCTGCCGTTACCCCTGCAGCCACGCCCACCCAATGGGCCACACCCACCCAATGGGCCACGCCCACCCGGCACCTGACACTACATAAGTGGGTTTTGGATTGCAGTTTGGGCACTCGGTCTCTAAAAGGTTCGCCATCACTGACCTACACCCTTACATATAAGCAGCATAGAAATATTGATCACTGTCCATCTAGATCTGATTTTGGGGGGGCGTCTGTCCCTGCAGGCCAACGTCGAGGTGGTGATGAGCCTCCAGCTGCCCTTCCTAGAGAAACTCTGGCGTTCCTTCTGGAATTCCGAATCCCTTCCGGGCCGGACGGGCACCGGCACCCCCGGGGCTTCCAGGTAACACCACAAGCAGGTGGCCTCGACTTACGACCGCAATTCCCCAGGTTCCCATTGCTAAGCGGGACAGTTGCTGAGCGGGTTTTGCCCCGTTTTAATGGCCTTTCTCGCCAGAGAAGTGACTCACCACAAGAGAGTCACGCGGTTGCTAACCGTTGACTTTGCTAAAGGGGGTCACTTGACCCTCGGGGACGCTGCGACCATCATAAATACGAGTCAGCTTGAATTTTGATCCCGCGACTGTGGGGATGCTGCCACGGTTGTAAGCATGAGAAATGTTAGTAAGTCACTTAATTTTCAACGCTGCCATCACTTCGGACGGTTGCTACACGAGTGGTTGTAAGGCGAGGACTGGATCCGTTTCAAACCCGCCCTGGAAGTGTAGGGGCCCCGGGCGCAGAGGTGAGCCTGGGAGCGGATTTTGAGGCAGAGGGACGCGAGACCCCTTTGACCGACGGGCTCTCCTGCCTTCCCTTCGCAGCGAAGAACCCTACGAAGCCGTCCTCCCCCGACACAAACTGATGGCCCTCTGCAAGTACGAGCTCGTCCTGGCCTGGATGCGAAGCTGCGACAACCTCTTGTACCAAACCCTGGTGGAGATCCTGATCCCGGACGTCCTCCGGCCGGTTCCCGGTGCGTGAAAGGGACGGTAACAGGAGGACCCAGACGGTTGGGGGCAAATAGGCGGGCTCGGCAAACCGCTTAGAGAGGGCTGTGAAAGCAGCGTGAAGCGGTATCTGAAGTCTTAGTGCTGGTGCTAAGTAACGAAATATTTGCAAGAAAACCACCAAGCTCAGAGAGCACCAAGCGCTACGTAGTTTCTCCCTGAGCTGGACGCCGCCTCTAGAACGCTGCTGATCTTCCCAGAGATCCAGCTTCGCCTAGAGGTCAGTCTTGAATCTGGCTAGTGCTGCAACAAGCAAGGATTCGGAGGGCGGCTAGATCAGGCCCATAGATCAGACTCACAGCTCCCTCTTTCTGCAGTAGCACCTCTTGCGGGCTGCCGTTGGGCCACCGTCCAAGATGGCGGACGTGAAGCTTCCACCGAGGGTCGGGCGAAAGTCTTCCCGTTGGGGCTCCCCGACTCGGCTGAGGCCGCTCCCTTCTCTTCCCCTGCAGGCACCTTGACCCAAGCCATCCGCAACTTTGCCAAGAGCCTGGAGAGCTGGCTGATGGGCGCCATGAGCGAGTTCCCGCAGCCCGTGGTGCAGAGCACGGTAAGCAAGCAGAGACGAAGGCAGAGGCCCTCCACGCCCGGGACGTGTGTATGTGTGTGTGTGTGTGTGGACCTTGTGGTCTCCCCAGAACAAAATCCCAACCCACAAGTCTGCAGGAACCTTCTCTTC
The DNA here is from genome assembly GCF_016545835.1 of Crotalus tigris. Classification (NCBI taxonomy): domain Eukaryota; kingdom Metazoa; phylum Chordata; class Lepidosauria; order Squamata; family Viperidae; genus Crotalus; species Crotalus tigris. The sequence goes on from NW_024097129.1 coordinate 234,002, forward strand.
CTGTTTTGAAAGGGGACACCGCCTTCTTCCCCTCTCAAAGACCAGCCCTAAAGGTCTGTGGAGGTTCTCCATCCTCCAGGTCACAGCTGTCCCATTTTTTTTTTCCAGGAGGCAACTGGACTTCAAAAGCCTCTTCAGCTCCGACGGGATGGCGGGGAAGGGAAGGATTTACACTCCTTGCAGTCATCTGGTCATTAGTACTCTCTCGGAGAGTCGTTGAGGCCACCTGGAGGATTGTCTGTGTCCTCAGGGTCACCTGAGCGGTGGAAATGGGTGTGGAGACTTCTCGGCTGCAGGATGGTTTTTTTTTCTGCCCTGGGTGCCTTCCCTGTGGAAGACGGGCGCAGGCTGTTGGGGACGAGTCCGTGTGGTCTGCATCTCAAACGGAAGCAGATTTACAGGAACATTGGGGAAACAAAACGAGCACTTCACAGGCGCTTGGCACAACAGAGGAGAACCAACCCACCAGGAGCAGAGTCAGCCGTCCGTCTGCGTTTGAAAGACAAAATCCGCTCTTTCGAGGACAGGAAAGTCCACATTTTGGACAGAGAGGACCGCTGGCTTGAGAGAGGCATCCAAGAGGGCATCTGGGTCCAAATTGAACAGCCCTCTCTCTCAAAAAATGGGGGGGGGATACGACAGCGTCTATCTGCAGTCTACAACACGATCCCTTCAGCAGCTCCAAGAAAGCTCCACACCCCTTTGCACCCCTCAGGTGACCCTGAGGACACAGAGATAAACCTCCAAGTGGCCTCAATGACTCTCTAAAGGAAGGCAAATGACCAGCTGTCTGCGAGGAGTATAAATCCTTCCCTTCCCCACCATCCAGTCAGAGCTGAAGAAGCTTCTGGGATGAGAAGGGAAACGTCTTCAAAGGAAAAACATGAGCCAAGGTGGCGCAGCAGGTAGAGTGCAAGTACTGCAGGCCACTTTAGCTGACTGTGTTCAGCAGGTCAGCGGTTCGAATCTCACCGGCTCAAGGTTGACTCAGCCTTCCATCCTTCCGGGGTAGGTAAAAGGAGGACCCAGATTGTTGGGGGCAATGTAAATATATATATATATACATTGCTTACTGGTGTACACCGCTTAGAGAGTGCTTGCACTTAAAGCGGTATATAAGTCTCATAAATAAATAAATAAATAAAATAAAAAACAAAGAAAGTCCTGGGAAAAAAGCACCTCTGGGACCAGCCCTAAAGGCTGGCTTGACCTCTGCAGCTGTAGCCCCTCCGACACGCAGTAGCACAGTAGAACAAGTGATCACAGCCTCAATACATTGTTAAATGTATTATTTTAACACAGGGTAACTCTGGGCGCCTTACAACATTACCGAGATAAAGCTATACAAAACCTATAGGCCACATAAATAAAATACTATAAAAGTCCAAGCTATTTCCCAAGGCGCCCGAAGGCAGGACAAGAAGCAACGGATGGAAACTAAGCAGGGAGAGAAACAACCTGGAACTAAGGAGAAACTTCCTGACAGTGAGAGCAATTAGCCAGTGGAACAACCTGTTGCGGGTCACCACCTCCGATATACACAACATAAATATGACCCCCCCCCCAGAAAATTGCATATACCCACATATATTCTATGACACAGAGTAACAACACAGTGTAGTTCGGATATATACATATACCAAAAAGAGAAGCAACCTAGAACTAAGGAGAAACTTCCTGACAGTTAGAACAATTAACCAGTGGAACTCCTTGCCTCCAGAAGCGGTGAATGCTCCAACACTGGACGTTTTTAAGAGACTGGACAGCCATTTGTCTGAAATGGTCTAGGGTTTCCTGCCTGAGCAGGGGGTTGGACTAGATGACCTCCAAGGTCCCTTCTGACATTATTATTATTATAATTATCATCATCATCATCATCATTATCATTACTATTATTATCGATCATCGCACAGTCAGCCAGATGTTCAGACTGGATTTGGCATTTTGTCTACCTATCGAGTCCTTACCCAGGACCTGGGATAGGCAGATGTGGATGTTTGATGGTATTACAGGTATCGTCGCAGGATGGAAGCAGTTCCTAGTAAGGCCGCCTTTTGCAATTGACTAATAGCGAATTTGTCAATGCCGATGGTGTTCAAGTGGTTATTATTATTATTAGGAGTGAGCTGAGATATATTACCGATATTATCAACCACCCCGTATTTAATACGCACGAGCCGTTTCTGTTGACCACAAATTTATCTAATCGCCCACATCCAAAGCCGAAGATTCTTTTCTCCCCCCCCCCAATCTTGGGCACACAAAAAAAAGTTTCTTTTGAATTATAATGTCAATTTTAAACATCCTGGCCGGGGGGGGGGTTCGTGAGGGTCCCTTTGCTGGTTGAAAGGAGCCCCCCCGGGGCCCCTCCCTGTCCCCCGCTTCCCACCCGGGGCGCCTGACGCTCTCTCTTCCCCCAGGTGAGCGTAGTGAGCGCCTTTGCTCAGACCCTGCGCAGGTACACCTCTCTCAACCACCTGGCCCAGGCCGCGCGGGCCGTCCTCCAGAACACCTCCCAGATCAACCAGATGCTCAGCGACCTGAACCGGGTGGATTTTGCCAACGTCCAGGTCCGTCCGGGTCTCGGGGTCTCCCGGGGGTGTGGGGGAGCAGGGAGGCGGGGCGCCTGGTGGCCCCGGGCACACCGCTGGGTGGGATCGTATTCCGGCGCGCCTGTCGGATGCCCCCTCCCCCGAGACTTAAAATTTGAGTTTTCTTTGGCACAAATGTTGAGAATGTTGAAATGAGGGTAGGGGGTCCTGGGTGGGAGCGTGGGGGTGCTCTTGCGGACGTTTCGTGACCCAGACAGGTGACCCCATCCATGCTAGTGAATGTGGGCCGCTGTCCCCCTCCCCCTCCTCCCTTCTAGCCCTGATGATGCTACCTAGTTGGGTAATGAAAAGTCTGCAGGAAAAGCACCAAGCTCAGAGATCACCCAGGACCCCACTGTCTTGCTCCTCCTCCTCCTCCTCCTCGTCTGCTTCCTCCACCCACCCACCCCTTCTAGCACTGATGACGTTACCTAGTTGGGCCATGAAACGCCTGCAGGAAAAGCACCAAGCTCAGAGGGCACCCAGGGCCTCACTGTCTTCCACCTCCCTCCCTCCTCCTCCTCTTCCTCCTCCTCCTCCTCCTCTTCTGCTTCCCCCACCCCCCCCCCTTCTAGCACGGATGACGTTACTCAGTTGGGTCACGAAACGCCCGCAGGAGACGCACCGAGCTCAGAGGGCACCACGTTCAGGGCTCCCTTTGGCCCTGAGCCACAGGTCTCTTCTTGAGCTTTCAACCTTCTCTGGGTGTCTCCCCCCCCCCTCCCCCCATGGCAGGAGCAAGCCTCCTGGGTCTGCCAGTGCGAAGAGGGCCTGGTGCAGAAACTGGAGCAGGATTTCAAGGTGACGCTGCAGCAGCAAAGCTCCCTGGACCAGTGGGCCAGATGGCTGGACGAGGTGGTCACCCAGGTGCTGAAGCCGCACGAGGGCGCGCCCAGCTTCCCCCGGGCGGCCCGCCAGTTTCTGCTGAAGTGGTCCTTCTACAGGTAAGGCCCCTGCCTCGCCCCCCCACCCCACCCAGCCCCTCCTCCCCCGAGGACCAGAGAGCCCTGCGCCCTTGTGGAGAGACATGGACCCGAGGGGGCAGCGAAACTGACCGGTCCTGCAGTCTGATCTGCTGGCTTTCTACTTGCGGAGGATTCCCTCACTTGGAAGAGCGTGTCGTTGCACCGTTCAGTTGGAACCCCTGCCCACACCCATGGATATAAACACGCGCGCACACAAATGATGATAATGCATTAGTTGTAGTGATGTGACCTAGTTGGGTCATGCAACATTTGCAAGAAACGGCCAAGCTCAGAGAGCACCAAGGACCCCACAGTTCTCCTCCTCATCTTCCTCCTCCTCCTCCTCCTCCTCCTCCTCCCCCTCTTCCTTCTCCTCCTCCTCCTCTTCCTCCTCCTCTCCCCACACACCCCTCCTTTCTAGCACTGATGCTGTTACCTAGTTGTATAATGAAACAACTGCAAGAGAACCACCAAGATCAGAGAGCACCAAGGATCCCACAACTACTCTTTCTCTTCCTCCTCCTCCTCCTCCTCCCCCTCTTCCTCCTCCTCTTCCTCCTCCTCCTTCTCCCCCCCTCTTCCTTCTCCTCTTCCTCCTCCTCTCCCCACACACCCCTCCTTTCTAGCACTGATGCTGTTACCTAGTTGTATAATGAAACAACTGCAAGAGAACCACCAAGATCAGAGAGCACCAAGGACCCCACAACTACTTTTTCTCTTCCTCCTCCTCCTCCTCCTCCTCCTCCTCCTCCCCCCCCCCCCGGTGTACCACTGATGCTGTTACCTAGTTGTGTAATGAAATATCTGCAAGAAAACAGCCAAGCTCAGAACTCTGAGTTCAACCCTACAAATATTCCCTTCTATCAGCGCGTGCGCGCGCACACACACACACACTTTGCTTGCAGAGAGACCTTCCCAGAGCAGAAACAGTCCCGTTTCTCTTCCAAAACCAGGATGGGGCCTCTCCCCCCCCACCCCCCACCCCGTCCCACCCACCCCCCAGCTCTCAGACTCAGCTGCTGGACCCTTCTTTTCTTTCCCCCTCAGTTCCATGGTGATCCGCGACCTCACCTTGCGCAGCGCCGCCAGTTTTGGCTCCTTCCACCTGATCCGTCTCCTCTACGATGAGTACATGTTCTACCTGGTGGAGCACCGGGTGGCCGAAGCCACGGGGGAGACGCCCATCGCCGTGATGGGAGAGGTGAGCGCCGGGCACGTCTTGCCAGCAGCCGCGCAGGGAGCCACCAGAATCCCTCTGGTGGCTGGGTGAATAACGGAGCTGGAGGGGACCTCGGAGGTCTTCTAGTCCAACCCCCCGCTCCAGCAGGAGACTTTATACCAGTGGTTCTCAACCTTTTTAATGCCGCGACCCCCCAACCGGTCGTAAGCCGAGGACGACTCCACCGGTCGTAAGTCGAGGACTGCTCGACGGGTGCAGCGCAGTTTGCAGAATGGGATTTTTGGCGGGCTCAGCAGGGCAGAGACAGCCTGGACCATTCCTATTGGCTTTGGAAAGCCAATCGAATCAGACTCTATTCAAGAGAGTCTCTTCTATTGGCTTTCAAAAGCCAACAGAATAAAAGGGAGTAGCACAGCTAAGGAAAAGGGGGGAAAAATGGTGGACTGCGTTGTTTGGCGACCCCCGTGAAATGGTCGTTCGACCCCAAATGGGGTCCCAACCCACAGGTGGAGAACCACTGCTTTATACCATTCTGGACAAATGGCTGTCTGGTCTTTCCTTAAAAACCTCCAGCGATGGAGCACCCACAACGTCTGAAGGGGGAGCAAGCAGGGGGAGCCGCGTTCTCCTTCCTGCTTCTGGGCAGGTGGGTTGGCGGAGTCTCTTGCAGGACAGTAATCATGGCTGGGGAGGCCTTTTGGGGTGGGGGAAGCGTCCCCCCCCTCCATCCCAAAGGCTGTCAGAAACCCAGAGAAACGCATATGGACAAAAGCAAGGTGGACGGCCAGCCAGCTGGATGATTCTCCCTCTTTAAAACTATCTGCCCAGAGGGAGTGGAAACACCTTCTCCCTTTCTGGAGAGGCCTGCTCAGTTCAGGAAGACCCCCCCCAACCCCCTCCTCACCCTTCGGCCTCCCAGTGCTGGCTTTGCACCGAGACAGGAATCTGAATTTGCTCTAGTGCAGTGGTTCTCCACCTGGGGGTCGGGACCCCATTTGGGGTCGAACGACCATTTCACAGGGGTCGCCAAACAAGGCTGTCCGCCATTTTTCCCCCCCTTTTCTTTGGCCACGCCCCTGGCACCCAGTGATGTATAAGTGGTTGGGGGTCACCACAATATGGGGAACTGTATTATGGGGTTGCGGCATTAGAAAGGTTGAGAACCACTGCTCTAGTGGCCCATATCTGGCGCTCGGGTGTCGCATGAGGGTGGAGGGTCGTTTCCGAGCTGGCGGGTCGGTTTCCGAACGTTTCGTTCCCAGGCTAGGCAACGTCTTCAGCGGCGTTTAGGGGGTGTCTGTGTCGTTGTTCTTCGTGTGGTCAGTAGGCTTTGTGATGGGTCAGCTGTGGGTGCGTCAAAGTGAGGGACTTGCGATGGGCCTTGGGAGCCCCATTGAACCCCCGTCGTCTTCTCTTTTCCAGTTCAGCGACCTGGCCTCCCTGTCTCCGGCTATGCTCGAGAAAGGTACGGATCCTCTGGCCCTCCTCCATGGGGAGGCCTCTTCCCAGTCCGTTGGGGAGCTTTCTTCCCCCATTCTCCCAGGTTAAGGCTGGGCCTATCTTTCTCTTTCCCGCAGACACTTTCGGCGCCCTAGGGCACGAGGCCGGAGCTTGCAAGCCCCAGGTGAAGCGCGAGCACAGCGACCCCGGCCCGTCCTTGCAGGAGATCTAGCCTCCGGCCGATGGGCAGGTCCTGTGCCCCTCAACCCCGACTCTGCCGAGAGTGCCAAGGCTTTCCGAGTGATGCCCTGTGAGGACTCCCGGTCCTTACAGATGACGTTGTGCCTCTTGATTCCGTCTCGTGTTTACGGGTCTTCGCCAAAGACGGGCCGGTGTCCAGCAAAGACAGAGAAGGTCCTCGGCAGTCGGCCCGGTCCTTCTCTTTGCAAGGGCCCCCGGCCAGCTCTCCTTCACCCACCCCCAACCCCCGTCCTCCCTCCTGCTCTTTCTCTCTGCCTTAACTGACTCCACTCACCGAGGGGAAAACCTGCCGAGGTGCCACTGTGATCCAAGTCTATACGTGTCAATTTTGCGCCTCGTGAGAGAAAGGGGGGTTCGTCCGGCGTCCTCGCCGACTCTTGCTAAATAAATTGACACTGTGGCCAATCGTGAGCATGCGTCATTGTCCTTGAATCTCTCTTTGCCTGTCGTCGCACACAGCTAAGTACCGTCTTCTCCTGGGCCCACATGGGTCACCGCTGGAGGATGGATACTCTAGGACAGGGCTTTTCAACCAGTGGTACAGGTACCACTTGTGGTACATTGGCACCTGGCAGGTGGTATGCGACCATCCTAGAAAAGTGGTAGCAGGGGAGCGGAGCTTGATTGAAGAGTTGAATTAAAAAGAAATAGAGGCTGCTGTGCATGAGTTCTCTCTTTCTCTTTCCTCTCCCGCTCTCTCTCTTTCTCTTTCTCTCTTTCCTCTCTTTCTCTTTCCTCACCTTCTCTCTCTCTTTCTTTTCCCTCTCTCTCTCTTTCTCTTTCCTCTCTCTTTCTCTTTCCTCTCTCTCTTTCCCTCTCTGTCTCTCTTCCTCTCTCTTTCTCTTTCTCTCTCTTGCTCTCTTTCCTCTCCCTCTCTCTCCATCTCTCTTTCTCTCTCTCTCTGTCTCTCTCTTTCCTCTTTCCCCCTCTCTCTCCCTCTCTCTCTCTCTCTCTCTCTCTCCCTGTCTCCGATCTTCTGCTCACCTGGCAAACCGGCTTCAGGCTCTTCTCCAACAAGCTGACATACATTATTGGGCTGGCTCTGTCCTGCCCTTCCTGCTTCCTGCAGAGACGCAGCAAAGGGAGGAGCCCCGCCCAATAAGCTTGTCAGCTCGTCAGAGAACTGCGTGAGGCCACTCTCTTTTTTACACACACACATGCGGCTCTGGAGCCGCGGGTTGCCAACTGGTGCTCTAGGACGGTGTTTTGCAACCTGAGCAACTTGAAGATGGTGGACTTCTGGGAGTTGAAGTCCACCTATCTTTAAGTTGCTCAGGTTGAGGAATACAGTTCTCGATTACAACTTACAAAAGTTCATGTAGCGACCGTTCAAATGGCACTGAAAAAAGCGGCTTACAATTGTTTTTCAGACTTATGACCATTGCAGCATTCCCCCCCCCCCATGGTCACAGGATCAAAATTCGGACAGTTGGCAGCTGACTCATAGTTATGACGGTTGAAGTGTCCCGGGGTTACATGATCCCCTTTGGTGACCTTCTGACAAGCAAAGCCAATGGGAAAGCCGGATTCACTTAGCGACCGTGTTCCTCACTTAACAACTGCAGTGGGTTCACTTAACAATGGCGGCAAGAAAGGTCATAAAAATGGGGCAAATGTCGCTTAACAAACATCTTGCTTCGCAACAAAAATGTTGGGCTCCATTGTGGTCGTACGTCGAGGATTACCTGTACTCCTAGGACAAACAGCCACTCGACGGGAAGAATGGCAAAGCCGTCTTCCTGCAGGCACACTTCCCAGAATCCCCCAGGTTGTCGTGGTTGCGCCAGGAACCTCCTGTAGTTCTCCCAATCCTCAGCAAGCTGGAAACACCACAACCCTGGCAGGCAATGGTTAATCTGGCTGAATGTGCACAGGGACGTCTGTGTGAATCGGTGACCTATTTACAAGTTGGGTCTGTCTCAACTGCACACAGCTTTCAGTTGTGGGTGTGCAAGTATAGCCGAAAATGGGGACAACAAAGTTTTGAACCTGGTGATAAATGCAGCAACAAAGCGGCATACAAAATATTTATTTTCTTGGTGTAGATTCGTTCATTCGTTCATTCAATAATTGAGATAATAATTTAAATGATTTAAGCAGCCCCAAATAATTAAACTTTGAGCCGTGATGGCGCAGCGGTCCGAATGCAGCATTTGCAGGCTGACTCTGCCCACTGACTCTGCCCACGGGAGTTTGATCCTGACCGACTCAAGGTTGACTCAGCCTTCCGTCCTTCCCAGGTCAGTAAAATGAGGACCCAGGCTGTTGGGAGCAAATAGGCTGACTCTGTAAACTGCTTAGGGCTGTAAAGGCAGCGTGAACTGGTATATAAGTATTGCTATTCTCTCCCTCCTTCCCTTCTTTTTCTCCATTTTTCCTTTCCCTCCTCCCTCCATCTCTTATTTCCCTTCTCTTTTTCTCTCCCTCTTCTTTCCTCTCCTTTCTTTTTTCTTCCTTTCCTTCCTTCCTTCCTTCCTTCCTTCTCTTCCTTCCTTTCTCTTGAAAGAACCGTGATGGCACCGTGGTTAGAATGCAGCATTGCAGGCTGACTCTGCCCACTGCCAGCATGGCAGCGATGCCCACGTGTGGGGCACAGGAATGCTTTGCCTGCGAGGAACCATCCCCACACACTGCCCTGGGTTGACAGATGCATGATGCAGTGATAGGTAAGTAGGTAGGTAGGTGGGTGGGTGGGTGGGCGGGCGGAGGGACGGAGGGACGGATGGACAGACAGGTGGGTGGATAAACAGACAGACAGATGATTGAAAGATATAGATGATCATGATAGAGGATAGATAGATAGATAGATAGATAGATAGATAGATAGATAGATAGATAGATAGATAGATAGATAGATAGATATAGATAGATGAGAGAGAGAGACATAGATAGAGATAGATAGATAGATAGATAGATAGATAGATAGATAGATAGATAGATAGATAGATAGATAGGAGAGGGGGACAGATAGATAGATAGATAGATAGATAGATAGATAGATAGATAGATAGATGAGAGAGAGAGAGACATAGATAGATAGATAGATAGATAGATAGATAGATAGATAGATAGAGATAGACAGACAGACAGACAGACAGATAGATAGATAGATCATTGATAGATATAGATGATCATGATAGAGAACAGAGAGATAGATAAATGGATGGATGTATGAATGGATAGATAGATAGATAGAGATAGATAGATAGATAGATAGATAGATAGATAGATAGATAGATAGATAGAGATAGACAGACAGACAGACAGACAGACAGACAGACAGACAGACAGATAGATAGATAGATAGATAGATAGATAGATAGATAGATAGATAGATAGATCATTGATAGATATAGATGATCATGATAGAGGACAGAGAGATAGATAAATGGATGGATGTATGAATTAATGGATAGATAGATAGATAGATAGATAGATAGATAGATAGATAGATAGATAGATATAGATATAGATAGATGAGAGAGAGAGAGAGAGAGAGAGAGAGATAGATCATTGATAGATCCTGACCGGCTCAAGGTTGACTCAGCCTTCCGTCCTTCCCAGGTCAGTAAAATGAGGACCCAGATGGTTGGGGGCAAATAGGCTGAGTCTTTAAACCGCTTAGTGAAGGACTGTGAAGCAGTATATAAATCTAAGGGCTATTGGTAAGTGTGAAGGGAGGGAGGGAGGGAGGGAGGGAAGAAAGAAAAAAGAAAGAAAGAAAGAAAGAAAGAAAGAAAGAAAGAAAGAAAGAAAGAAAGAAAGAAAGAAAGAAAGAAAGAAAGAAAAAGCTGTGGTGGCACAGTGGTTAGAATGCAGCATTGCAGGCTGACTCTGCCCACTGCCAGGAGTTTGATCCTGACCAGCTCAAGGTTGACTCAGCCTTCCGTCCTTCCCAGGTCGGTAAAATGAGGACCCAGATTGTTGGGAGCAAATAGGCTGATTCTCTAAACCGCTTAGAGAGGGCTGTGAAAGCGCTGTGAAGCAGTATATAAGTCTAAGTCCTTATTGCTATTGATATGGGTGGCATATCGAATGGATGGACGGGTGAATGAATCTTCCATAATATCCCTGGGTGGCTCGCATCATCAACCCAGGAAATAAAAACAAGGCCAGAATATTAAAGCCCTCATGCATGGCAGTGCCATCGCACTCCCACGCTGAATGCCCCTGGGCTGGGTCCAACTCTCACCCTGGCACAGCCAGTCAAGGCCAACCAGCGGCCACCGGATTAAAGGCACTTATTCCTCCGACGTTCTTTGAAACATCCCCTGAATGTTAAATATATCCCACTCCCCAGATGTGGTCAGGAAGCAGCTGGGCAGCCCCCTCCTCTGGGAAACTTCCATTTGGATGCCTGCACCAATCCAGGGGTTGGACTAGATCAGGGTTTTTCAACCTTCTCACCCACTGTACCACTTTTAGGATATGGCAACATCCGAGAACCACCAGTCGCCTAGCAAGGGGTCAAAAACTTGACCCCCCCCAAAAA